>NW_016107410.1:5516277-5553192 GCF_001604975.1 Cebus imitator | reverse complement strand
GCACCTGGCCTGGATATCCATGATATCATTTGACACGCTCGCACCTGGCCTGGATATCCATGACATTATTGGACACACCCGCACCTGGCCTGGATATCCATGACATCATTTGACACACCTGCACCTGGCCTGGATATCTGTGACGTTTTCCATGCCCTCACCTGGCCTGGATATCACCACAGCCTGCACAGTGCTCTCCCTGTTTCTGCTCTTGGTGGGCAGTGGTCCTGTTAAAACACACCACATCATGTTGTTTCCCAGTTTGAGTGCCCTGTGGCTTCCCATCTCGTAAATGCCTAAATCCTGACAGTAGCTCTAAGACCTTACATGATCTGCCTTCACCATTCCCCCTTTCTCAATCCCCTTGGAGTTAGGAGGGTTCCACCTCGGAGCCTGAAGCTTCTTCCCCCTGTACCTGCGTGGCTCATTCCCTAGACTAGTGTCTGACATAGGCAGGTGTGCCGTGGAAATGTGTGGGATGAAGGAATTCTGGCTTGCCTTTGGACTTGCCTTCCCTTTCCCCAGAACATACTTTTCACTCCTCTTTATCAAAGTTATTTGGTTTGTTCAAAGTCAGCTCAATTCTCAGCTTATCTAGGAATTTTTTTTTTTTTTTAGACAGAGGCTTGCTGTGTCACCCATGCTAGAGTACAGGGGTGCAATCTTAGCTCACAGCAACCTCCACCTCCCGGGTTCAAGCTATTCTCATGCCTCTGCCTCCCAAGTAGCTGGGATTATAGGTGTGCACCAGCATGCCTGGCTAATTTTTGTATTTTTATTAGCAATGGGGTTTCACCATGTTGGCCAGGCTGGTCTCAAACTCCTGACCTCAGGTGATCCACTCACCTTGGCCTCCCAAAGTGCTGAGATCACAAGCATGAGACACTGCGCTCGGCCCTCTAGGAATATTTGTGTGTGATTTAAGTGCTCCCTTTCTCTACTCTTTGAGGAAAAGGACCATGTTTTGTCCTTGCAGCTAATGCACAGCAGGTTTCTTTGCAAATGGTAGACCTTCAGCCAGTGTTTCCCTCAGTCTGCCTATTGGCATTGTGTTTCTCCATGTTTCATAGGCTGTATCTGCACACACACACAACTACAAAAGCCACGATCAGCTTCTCTAGGAATGTTTTCTCCTAAAGCAGGCCTCTATTTCCCGTATGTGTTCAGCAAAATCTGTTGTCACTCTCTTTGGGTCCCTACCTGGATATGTTCCATGCATAGACAAGCAGTTGTGCATTCAGCTGATACTTAAGAAAAAATTGAAATTGGTGCACCTAATTGCCCTGACATTGAAAATACTTGCATGGTTTACTTGAAACAATCAGTTGGCTAAAGTAGCAAGGTTTGTAGATGTCCATATTCTCCTGAGAAGCAGGTTTGCCCTGATAGGACCTTTGAAATCTTTCAAAAAAGCCACTGGTTCCCTCATTCCCTCAGCAGTGGGAACGCATTGAATACCAGCCAGTCTGCCTTGGATCTCATGGGAGGCTGTAGGACACGTGCTCCCCACGCTGCCGCTTCTCCCGCCCTGTTCTAGCGTCACCTCTTCCAGCATCCCTGCAGGTGCCTTCCCTGGTCTCCCCGCTTCCACCCATGTCCCTCTTTGGTCTTTTCTCAAAAGAGCAGCCAGAGTGATCCTCTTTGAATGTGAGTCAGGTCACGTCATTTCGCTGTGCAGTCCTCCAGTGGTTCCCTGTCATCCTTAGTGGAAAAACACAAGTCCTTATCGGAATGGCGAGGCCCCTGGGTTCCAGCCGTGCTGGCCTCATCACCATGGGTCCAGTGTGCTGGGTTCCCTCTTGCCAGGAACCTTTGCACTCACTGTTCCCCCTGTCCTGAGTGCTTGTCCCCAGGTGGCTGCAGAGCGGACTCTTCATCTGGTAGGTCTTTGGCCAGATGTACCCTCATTAGAGGAAGGGTGAGTACTGGATATAAAGTAACACCCTCTGGCCTTATTCTCCCCTTTTTTTCTGCTTTGTTTTTATATATAATGTACTTACTTGTTTACGTGTTCATTGCCTCTCCCCATGTGAGCTCCACTAGAGCAGGCAATTGATCTGTCCTGTTTATGCCAAATCCTTGCCCTAGAACACAAGCATCAGTTAGTGTTTTGCTGATTAATTGAAAGAGCTTGGGCTGAGAGTCTCCACATGCATTCCCCTTGCAGTGTATATTGGAAGCAGAGATATTGGGTAGGATTTGGCAACTTTTAAATGAGATGTTTTCTGTTCCTTTCATTATATCCATTCCCCTCCACCCTGGAAATGTGAGACCTGGAAGCCCCAGGAAAATGGCCCTGGGACCCCAGGCCGGGAAGATGCCTCTTGGGCACAGATCAGTGTATCTCAGTGTCCAGACCTTCCTTAAGCTTGGCAAGCCCCAAACAGACTCACTACCAGCTCCTCACTGCCTGTTGGATATGCCACCACCTCTTCCTTGTGCCCAGTCTCAAAATTGGGATTGTCTTTGCACCCTTCTCTTCCTCTGCCTGTGTCCTGTAAGTCACCGAGTTCTGCCAGTTCCATCTTCTTGGTTTCTTTCCATCTTGATTCTTGTCAGCTGTCATGACCTGTGTGTAGAGTCATCAGTTTGCCTTCATGGCCACTGACATTGCCTTCCAGGCTATTTTCCTCCCTCTAGTTCTCTTCCCTTCAACCCTCGCAACCCCAGCCGCAGTCAGGAAGGCCTCTGCAAAGCCCTGATCACATCATGGGTCTCCTTTGCTTAAAGTCCTGCAGCAACTTCCTGTCACCACAAAGGTTTCCTCAACCTCAGACCTGTGTGTTCCAACTTGATGATTCTGCCCTATCTGTGTACTGCCTATCCTTTTATGTATTTAATATTTATCTAAATAGAATCATATTCATTTTGTTCTAAGCAACAATATCTTTGCAATCATGGAGTGATCATTTTTTTTCTAAGGTACATTAAAATATATAACTACTGAATACAACAGGTGTTTGTGTGCCATCTAAGATCTATTGTGTGTATCATGGATGACGCGCCCGCCATCTTGAGGGAGCTTCCAGGACACACAGGCCTTTCTTTGTGGCCCTTGCGTTGTTATCCCCTGGGGCCGAATGCTCCAGTAACAGCATCTCCACTTTGAAATTCCCCTGAAATAGGGCCCCACAGTGCTGTGTCTTCATGCTTTTTTCCATGAAGCTTCCTCTGTCTGGAGTAACTTCCAAAGCCTTCTCATTTCTCCATTTTATGATTCCTGTCAATTCTATACCCAGCAAAGATGCCACATTCCGGAGCCATCTTTTCTTCCTGTTCCGTCCCCCGACGTTGTGTTTTATCACTCTAAGTTCTTTCTTCATTTTGTTCCTTGTCCATTGCCCATTTTCACATTCACAAGTGATGAACTGTCCTTTAGTGATTTCCGTGTTTCCTGTCCTAGATTCATGCTCTCTGGAGGCTGGGTATAGATTTTGTTTGCCTTAGCCTCAGGGCTTGGTCTCTAGAACTTAAAATGTGAAGGACTGAATTTTCAAGTCCCTTTCTAAAATGCAGATACCCTGGTGGAGCAGTTGCTGTGGCTGGAGATAGGCTGACGTTGGATGAGAACAAGAGTGAGACTGGCATGTAGACCTGGGGGCTTGGCGGGTTCACTGGAGGGAAGGGAATGGTGCAGTGATTGGTGGGAGGTACCAAAGGCATGATGTGCCTACATAAAGTTTCCTAGAGCAGTCCCTGTGAGCCCACATAAATTGATCCCATCTTGAGGAGTGGCTTGGCCTTCAGCTCCGTTGGTGAGCCTGTGTATTTTCAGCCCAACCCTTAGAGCTGCACTGTCCAGTATGGTAGTCACTGACTACACGTGGCCATTTTTTTTTTTTTTTTTGAGATGAAGTCTCACTCTGTTGTCCAGGCTGGAGTGCAGTGGCACGATTTTGGTTCACTGCAACCTCCACCTCCCAGGTTCAAGCAATTGTCCTGTCTCAGTCTCCCAAGTAGCTGGGATGACAGTCACATGCTACCACGCCCGGCTAATTTTTGTATTTTTTAGTAGAGATGGGGTTTCACCATATTGGACAGACTGGTCTTGAACTTCTGACCTCATGATCTGCCCGCCTCAGCTTCCCAAATTGCTGGGATTACAGGCGTGAGCCACCATGCCTGGCCAATTTTTAATTAAAATAAATTAAAATTTTATTTCTTCAGTTACAGTAACCACATTTACAATACTCAATAGATATCTATGGAGAGTGGCTACCACATAGAGTAGCATCCATCATTGCAGAAAATACTTTGGGTCTGTTCTGCTCTGGAGAGACTAATTGTTTAACAAATTCCTCATGTTGACTTTTGTCCTAAAGTAGATGCCAGAAAGAAAGCCCTATCTAAGTGGGATTTCAGGTGGTCAGGTTCTGTTCAGCTTGTGTATTATTACAGATAGAAACCAAAGGTCATTTGTTGAGGAAGGAGAGGTTTTAATGGTTGCAATTTGAAGAAGTGGAGGCTCTTCCTGTGGAGAGGGTAGGTAATGCTTTCCTGGAGAGCTGTGGTTTGAGTGACTGTCCCTGGTCCAAGTCAATCTCGCTCCCTCCTCCACAAACACAGCAGGTAGATGAAGATAGAGCGTAGAGATGGGAAATGGTTGGAGAGAGGGGATGAGGGTCTGGAGCTCAGGAGAGTTGGGGGAAGGAATGAGGTGAAGATGGGCACAGACATGAAGGGAAGTAGGGGAGTTCCAGAAGGACGGGAGGAACGCATTGATGGTGACGGATTGAGGGAGGGGTGGAGTCTTACCCAAATGGTGCCGGTTTGGCTTCTCCTTGATAGAAAGGAGAGAGTGGCTCACAGCCATACCTTGCTCACTTTCTCCTTTTATCCTGCCTGCAAGATGATCTTCATCTGTGGCTTTGTTTGAAATGTCAGAACACACGGGGAGAAAGAGGGCTTAGCTGGAGAAAACCGACATTAGGAACTGTGCAGCCAGAAGGACCGTGTTGTATGCTCACACCACTTGGCTTTTATTTTTCATTATTTGCTTCACATTTGAGCACTGTCTCAGATTACAAATGCTCTGGAGACCAGAGTGAAAGATGATAAATAAAACAACTTCACATTAAACTGTGGGCCGAATTGGTTAACCACCAGGGCTACTTGTGTTTAGGTCTGTGGTAAAGTAGAGGGTGACTGGAGAAGCTTCTCCTGTTTGGCTTTTTTGATCCGATGGGAACTGACCTGGAATTGGTAGAGTGGGACTCAGGCTTTATTAACATGAGCCACAGGCCTTTCAACCTACAATTGACAAGGAACCAAACTTGCCATCTGACATCATTTTGCTTATGAGTGTCTGTCAGTAGGTTTTGTCCTTATAATTTCAAAATGAAAAGCCGATGCTTCTAGAGATTTACAGCACTGTGCAGTTAGCCTCTAGCAGAATAGAAAAAAAAAAGGAGGCCTTAACTACCTTTAATCATTTATTTGAAGTGGCTTGTTAATCATTGCTTCCTTTCAGACATTAAATGTGTCTTCATTCAGCGTGTGTGTGTGTGTGTGTGTGTGTGTGTGTGTGAGTGAGAGAGTGAGAGAGAGAGAGTCTCTGTATTACCCAGACTGGAGTACAGTGGCACAATCATGGCTTACCACAGCCACAACCCCTGGGCTTAAGCAATCCTCAGACTCCTGAGTAGCTGGGACTGCAGGCGCACACCACCATGCCTAGCTAATTTGTCTTTTTGTGAAGATGGGGTCTCTATTTCCTAGGCTAGTCTCAAACTCCTGGCCTCAAGCAGTTCTCCTGCCTGAGCCTCCCATAGTGCTGGAATTACAGGTGTGAGCCACCACAGGCGGCCTATTCAGTGGTTCTTAAACTCGAGGGTACATCAGAATCACCTGAAGGGCTTATTAAACCATAGCTCGCTGGGCCACATCCCCAGAGTTGCTGATTGAGTAGGTCAGGGATGGATTCTCTCAGAATTTGCATTTCCACCAAGTTCTTAAGTGGCTAGATGCTGCTGATTTGTGGACCATACTGTGACAACCACTGACCCGTGGAAATTTAAATTTGGTTTCAGTCTGGGTTGACTGGGGAATTATGCTGAAGGGGTGCAGCTCATTTGCCTTTTTCTGATCCATGAAGTTCTCCCCCAGAGTTGTGGCAGGAGGGAGGAGTCCATATTCTTTTTGGTGACCTGGCTCCTCAATGCCCTTGTTACTGGCCAGTCTGGACTTTCCGGGTTGGGGCCATGGAATGCTGATGGAACAACTGCCCTTTGCTCCCCACCCATCTCTGGTCCCCCAAGCCTGGAAGCAGCTCATACTTGCAGATGCAGAAGCAGTTGTATTTGCACTGTTTACTCCTGACTCAGATCTTCACAGCATCCTGGAGACCACTAGTCCCAGGGCAGTGGTGGTGCGAGCACGTGATGCGGCTGCCCAGAGCGTGTGTGTGTGTGTGTGTGTATGTGCATGTGTGTGCGTGTGTGTGTGGCTGGACGGTTGACCAGGGCTGGCTGCTGGGAGGGAGGCAGTTGAATGGGGTTCTGTTTCTAGGTGCACTTCACAAACTCCTTGAGTGACCTTAGGCAAGCTGACCAATCCTTCACTCTTCCATTTCTAACCACTTGTGTTTATAAAACACCTCGCTCCCCACCCCCATCCATAAAATAGCAGAAGAACAAAAACGTGGGTCTGGTGAGTGGCCTCCAGGGGACTGATGAGCCGATGTGTGGTGCTCTGAGTGCTGGAGGAGAAAGCTGCTGTGTAAACACAATAAATATTAATAAAAGTTTAAAAAAGAGCACCGTGCCCGCTGCCAATAATAGCTGCTTTGGGCTGTTGCAGCCACTGTGCCACACGGGCTCCCAGCAGCGTCGAAGGAGGGGCAACTGTGGGTTTTGAATTCGCAATACATTAAAAAATGTGAATGGGTTTTTGAAAGATTTTGGAGCATATCCGTAGGTATATTGGTGAAGAAACTAGGATGACAGTTCTGTGAATTTCAACTTTAATAAACCAAATCAAGAATTTCTTTTGATTTTCATTATATTTCACAGTTGCCTTACCTCGTGGGCTATTCCACGGGCATGTGACTGAAGGGTTGGGAGTCTCTTTCCTCCTCCATCCCCAGTGACAAATGGTTGATGCCTCCTCAGACTCCATGGAGGGAAACTTACAGATCAGTCAGGGATGAATCTTTTGATGTTTGATCCACTCTACTGTGTGCAGAGCATCTGCTACATGCTATGTAGTTCTCGCCCTTACAGAATTTATGGTGTAATTTGGAGTAAAGGGAGGTAAGCAATAAATGATGTACGAGGCCCTTGCATTGTTCACACTCATCTCCTTGGGTAAATGTAAACAGATTCCACGTCCGCCTTTTGTGTGTGATGGAGGCATGGATGCAGTGATCTGGTGAGAGCTAATTACTGCATTATCACCACGGTTCTCTGTCCGAATGAAGAAGGCATTTGTTCCTTCCTTCCCGCAGAGGAGTATGGAGATAGAAGCTCCCTTGGGGATGTGGTGACAGATTGCCTGTAGAGTGTAGCACGCAAGTTGTTGCTGCCCTACTTGATTTTCGGGGAGGGAAAGCTGGTTGACAAACAAATGTACTACAAGGCCTGTTAAGTCCCGCAAGACCCCTTCCTTCCTCCCCAGCTTGGATGTCGCTTCCATCTCGGCCTCTGTTCCAGGGAGTCCTGTGCTTTTGTCCCACAGTGGAAGCTTCCTAGGGACAGGACCCCACCTGGCTCTAGGCCAGTCATTCTTAGCCCTGTGCACACGAGCATTGCCTGGGGAGCTTTTAAACAAGTTCACCCCTGGAAATTCTGATAAAATTGAACTGGAATGGTGTCTAGGCAACCTAAAAAAAAAAAAAAAGGGAATTCCCTAGGTGAGTGCAGTGTGCAGTCAGTGCTGGGAAGTGCTGAGTTGATGACTGAATTTACCTGAAAGGCTTAATCAAAGAGTGAGTCTCTGTGAGTCGCTCTCAGGAGTTCTGTGAATGGAGGGAAGAACCACATTGCAAAACTTACCTCGGAGGCCTATCCTGATTTTAGGGTCTTCTCCTGTCATGGGACCTCTCACGGCACACGTGCTCACAGGGAGGAATGGCTGCTTCAGGTCCCTAACACAGCTGGCCCAGAACTGTCTTCCAAACAGGAGGAGGAGGCAATTGCTTTGGGAGTGATGATCCCCAAGCCCTAGGAATCCTGCCCTTGCTCCAGTATGTAGTCATTTAAGGTGTACCTTGTTCCTCCAGGACTCTATCATGGCCCCATTTGTCCCTGATTCCAGTGTTAGGACTGTGGTTCCCAGCCTAGGCACACTGTCACACATAGGCAGCACATTAGCTACAATAGCAGCTGCTTACTGCCTGGATTATCTTTTCTGCCCCTGGTGGATCATGGGGCCACATTGCTCACAGCATCCATGTAGGCTCTGTGGGATGGCGACATCTTTCCCTTGTTGACTTTGGTGATCAAACCCTGAACTGTATTCTCCTAGAGGTGACTTAACTGTCAAGCCTTGGTCTAGTGGTGGTCACCCTGACGGTGTGGCAAGTTACAGTTGTGTCCATTCCTAGGCTGTGTCCTTGTCACTGTCAATTGTGTGGATTCTTCAGCAGGGTGGAGTTCTCCCAGTTAAGATCCTCAATGTTGCCTTTTTTTTTTTTTTTTTTTTTTTTTTTTTTTTTTTTTTTTTTTTTTTTTTTTTTTTTTTTGCGGAGCCTGTGTCCCTTGGGGGTGACACTCCTTCCATCATCCATGCATATATTCATTCGATCCAGTCTCTGCTATATCCTAACCCATTCACTCCTTCTCCTTCCATCTCCGTTCTTTGTGTTTTGCTCCAACCTGCAATGATTCCTTCTTTGTGTCTTTGCTTTTGAAGTATAAAACCTACATCAGTGTATGACTTAGAAGCTGACTGAGTGGACTCCAAACAGCCTCGCTTACCTGCTTTTCCTCCTCACTCCTAACTGTGGAGGAGGGGGTCTGTCCACAGGCTTCCTGGGATTAGAAGTAGATGCCACCTCAAAGTTAGGTGAGCAATCTGGGGCTGGGCTGTTAGTCCAGAGAAGGGGCTCCAAGGTGGATAGTGAAACGTGGTTTTGTTTGATAGTTGGGACAAGAGAGCTGAGGAGGCTGCCAAATGGTGGAGGCATCAAGCTGGGACCCGAATGCTCTAAACCTCACTGTAGTCACTCTCGTGTCTTTTCTCTTTCCTCTCCCTCTTCATTTTCATTTGATATTTTAACCCTTGTAATGGTATCATTCCCTCATGCGTACCTTCATTTTCCATCACTCTTCGTTTTTCCATCCTGAGATTTGTTGTGCCTGGGTTGTCACGTCTTTTTCTGTGTCCTGAGTCCCATCGACTTCTTTGCCAGTCCCCACGCCACGCCCCCAGCTGTGTCCTCTTGCTTCACCTTGGCCTCACGCGAACCCACTCCTGCCCCTACGCTAAGCGGCTCGGTTGACTGTGTCCCTTCTTACCCCTCATTTCTGCCGTTCAGAGTTTCTCTGTCTTACCATCAGCTCCTGTCTTGTCATTACCAAATCATTTCTCCTTTTCCTCATTGGGAAAATGCAAAGGTGTCTATCACGTCATACCTAAAAGAGGCAGAGTTCACTTCCCTTTGCTTAAGCTAACAGTAGTGGCTTCCCATTTTATGCTTTGTAGGTAGGGAAGATATTTCCATTTGAAAGGTGAGGAAATGAAGGCTAAGAGAGACAATAAATCAAGATCACACAACAAGTTAGATAAATGGTAGAGCGTGGCATGTCTTATGCCAGAGCCTTCACTCTGCTGTTAAACCGTGTACCTTCCTGTTGGAGCAGGAATGAAGCATCACATTTGCCAGGCAAGCGAGCAAGATTGCATGGCCTTGAAGACCCTTCCACGCCAGCATCCATGGGGTGCTATGAGGTTCTGTAGGATGGTAACTTCTTTTCCCTGAGGTTGACTTTGGTGATCAAACTGAACTGTATTCTCCTAGAGGTGACTTAGTGTCAATCCTTGGACTGTGGGTGGTCACCCTGGGGGTGTGGCAAGTTACAGCTGAGTTCATTCCCAGATTGTGTCTTTGTCATTGTCAATTGTGCGGACTCTTCAGCAGTGTGGAGTTCTCCTGGTTAAGATTCTCAATGTTTTGTTTTTTGCAGAGCCTGTGTCATCTTGGGGGTGATATTCCTTCTGTCATCCATATGTATAGTGGTCAAAGCCATCCATGACCTCTCAACTAGGCTGCTCCCAGAAGTGGTAAGGTCCTTCTTGTTCCTTTACAGTCCTTCCCTCCAGTGCCAGCCCCCGGGCTGCCTCTCATCACCGGGTTCCTGGGGGGAGTTGGCACATTGAGAGGGAACAGACAACATTTGTGGGGCCGGAAGAACTCGTTGCAGGAAGGTAAATGACCTGGCAGAAAGAAACACGGGGCAAGGTGAAGAGACTCCAGATAGGTGAGCTAGGACTGGGCTCTGTGTGCCTCTCCTCAGGTCTTTGCACTATTTTTAAAGCTAGATTTTTTTGGGGGGGTGGGGTAAAGAGAAATTGGGTTATTTTTGTGAAGCAGAGTGATCCAATCTGTGTTGCCTGCATCTGTCGTTCTGTGTTCATTCAATGAATGTTGTATTAAGAATTATTTTTTCTCCTTCGTATCTCAGCTCAATACATAAGTCTATTCACATTAGGTTTTCTGGCACAATTGACATTGGGATATTGGAAATGGAGGACACAAATTCATATTAAAATGTGTCTTTGATTGCTTTGTCCTCTGGGTGAGAGTCATTACCGGCACTCTGATTCCTCCCCCTCCTCCCCTTATGAGTGCTGAGAAAAGAAATATTTTTACAGCCTCCCATCATGCAGTCTTCATGGCAGGCAGCTGATTTGGTTACCAGGAGATGAAGATGTTGCCGTTACAGTAATTCCCTGCATACAAGTTGCAATGGAAATCTGAATGCAAAATCTGGTCTCTTCTCTTAGGATGTGATTTGATGTGAGCTTGGCTACACGCACCATCTGATATAAGGCCAAAATGATTAGACCCTTAATTTTACTTTTGAAAAAAGATGCTAATCCTTGTTGAAGTGACGTGTTGCATGTATGTGTGTGTATGTGTGTCTTTATGGGGAAGACGAAAATGAAGTGGGACATTCTCCCGCATTTAGTGGAGGCATGAAAGTGGCTGCTCTAAGTTGTGTTCCCCACTCCCTTGGAAACGACTGGAGTCGTCCCTTTAATGATTCACCAGGATTTTAACTGTTATTTGTCACTGCAATTGGCCAGCGCTTATTCTGTAATGTCTCAGTGACAGGGAGGAAAGATGGATACGGGGATAGGAATGTACCTGTTTGTGGGATTTAGTCTCTTTCCGAAGCAGAGATAGCTCAAGCAAATATTACTGTTTATGACAGTCCTGTGCTCTTCATCTCCTACTTACCAGCCTCCCTGGCTGCCTGGCATATGGTACTCTCACATCCTCCTTCTCCATCAGACTTGTTAGCCTGCATTTCATTCAGTCAGAATCTGAACCTTGGGTAAGGTATGAGGGCACCAAGTGTGATTATACATGCTAGATGTCTCAGATGACGTCTTTGCATTTTACAGGCATTGGAAATACACCGCAACTCTGAGAAATGTTTGTTGGTGGGGATTTTCTGCGCTATGCCAGTTGACACATTCATTTATTTAGGCATTAAAAATTAATTTCCAGCAGGGCTCACGTGATGGGGAATGGATGGCTGTGCTCGCGGCTCTTGTATTGGCTCTCCTTGTTATTCTCCTGTTAGCTGAACCACTTTTAACTGGGAGCACTCTTAAATACTCTTAACGGAAGCAGCTGGCAGGCTCACATTCCCCCTCCAGGTGTAAATGGGGGAACCTGCCTCACCTGGGGTTCAGAGAGGCTGAAGATTCCATGGTGGTGTCTGTCCTCACGGAGCACATACCCACTACGCCTTTGATCAGTTGTGGTATGGGATTGTAAAAATTAATTTCACTTATCTTTTTAAATTGGCAATAATATATATTGATGGGGTACATAGTGATGTTTTGATACATATCATGTATAATTATCAGATTAGGGTAATTAGCAAGTTAGCATATTCATTATCTCAAACATCTATCATTTCTGTTGGGAACATTCAAAATACCCCTCCTAGCTATATAATGCGTGTTATGTAATTATAACTTACATATTATTGTTTAGTTATCCTATAATGGTTTAGAACACGAGAACTTATTCCTCCTCTCCAGCTGTAATTTTGTACCTTTAACAAATCAGTCCTTTCCCCCTCCCCTCCTCAGTCCCTGTTATCCTCTGTTCTACCTTTTATTTTTACAAGATCACCTTTTTCTAGCTACCACATGAATGAGAACACGTGATGCTTGTCTTTGTGTGCCTGGCTTATCTCACTTAACGTAATGACTTCCAGTTCCATCCGTATTGGAGCCCATGACAGGATTTCACTCTCTTCTACGGCAGAGCAGTATTCCATTGTGCATATATGCTACATTTCCTTTATCCTCTCATCTGTTATGGGTGTGGGATTTAAACCTCACACCCATCTATGGTCATCTCCTCAGCACTCTGAAGAAGCGATGGAGGATGGTTTTGCTGGTGGTTTCCTTTAGGCCTTAGAGTGGTTAACGAAGGTGCTCCTGTCTCCGAGGGGAAGGCCCCCTCCTTGGCTGAGTGGCCCATGGGGCCAGGTAATTGCTACCAGCTGACGGCTGACCTTGTTTACATACTGGGTTGTCTGGTTCCCTTGCTGCCCGCTGGAGGTTTCTAGAAGCCAACAGGTGACAGCCAGGCCCCCAACCTCTGGCCTGCAGTAATCCAAAATGTGCATTTATTCACAATGCTTCATCTCAATTAGGAGTCACAAACTCAACTGCCTGTAGAAGCCAGCACTGAAGCAAAAATAGGAGAAACCGGCCAGGTCGCCAGGCCGCCAGGTCAATGGCAGCTGGGCGGGCATGCCTGGATGAAGGGCCTGACCCCCTCTGCGTTGTCATGCGGGAATGTGGGCATGTGGGAATGTGGGCAGTACGGAAGACTCAGCATCTGGTCTTCCAAGTGTTAAAGAGGAATGGAAACCTATGTTTAATGTGATGTGAGAGAAACTGGCAACTAATTAAACATTTTTGAAAACCCTGGTTGTGAGTGGGTGGATCATTTCACGCAGGTCAAATGAAGCCAGTGCCTCCCGGCTGCACACAGGGAGTTTGCTGCTTCTGCAGAAACCAAGCTGTGAGTGTAGGATCTGGGCGAAACCCAGGAGACCGGTGCTTAGCGATTCCGCGTCACAGACTTAGCTCCGACTTACACCTCCCCCTAAGTCTCAGCTGCAGAACTGCATTTTACCTGGGATTTTCATCCAGCTGTGACTGACTGCAGGTTCCGTCAGAAGCAGCGTCTTCCCTCCCCTAGCCCTGTTCCCTTGGTGGCCTTCTTTTTAATTTCACTGCACAGTTCCCTGATTGGGAATAATTGCAGGAATGGGTATGTTTTGAGCAAGAGAGCTGTGCGATTGGAATTTCCCAACTGTGAAGTTGGTTGACTCTGAGTGTCGGGGGGTGTTGCCTGCCCCTCAGGGATTTGCTGGAGCGATCAGGCTGGCCCGGCTCTCTGGGGAGCCCTGGAACAGGACCTGGGGACTCTGCTCCAGGGTTGCCTGGGCGAATTGCCACAGGCTGCTACCTCCCAACCTGCAGGTGGGTACTTTGGGTGGTTCATGAAACAGATTCCACAGAGCTGTCTCTGAAACTTGATATGAATTGCGGTTCTGGAAGCTGAGACGGGTGTGGACTCTGCCGTGATGGTAGTAACAGTGCTTTCCTTTTATCAATAGGCTGCTTTATTTTTGTTTCTTTGTTTTATTTTAACAAAATAAAAGGATCATTTTAACCAAAATAAGCAGGTTTCAGAAATCCATGACACTGCATACCTTCTATCTGCCCCCCTTGCTGCATCCTTCTAATTTAGTTATTTTTATATTTTTTAAATTAACAAGTAAAAATGGTATATCTTTATGATGTCTTGATATAGGCATCACTGTGGAATGGTTAATATGGGTTAAAAGCATCTCCTTCTTCCTGTTTTTACCCCACCAGCCACACCTGGCTTTGGTAAGAAGGGGCAGGTGGTGAGCTTCTCCTTTTCTCGAGGACCCAGGGGCTCTGAAAGCTGAAGGGATCTTCCTGAGGTTGTCAGATGGGTGGCAGCAGAGCCTGGATTTGAACCTGGTCTCCTAGTCCAGGGCTGTCTTGGCCCTGGCACTTGGGGCCTTTAGGACCCTGCTGCCCATTGGCTTTTTGGGTCCGGCCCCCTGTCTGTCTGTTCCTTACACTCCTGAGGGCAATGCTGTCCCTAAGCAGGAGGATGTGCAGGTCCCCAGCTGGCCCTGCCTGTCCCCGGCCCTTCTGGCTACTCCTGCCACCTACACCCCTTTCCACACGGGCCCCTTCACTCTTTGCTGCTGACCATGTGTGCCCCCATGGCCTCATCTCCTGAAAGCCCGCATGCAGGCGCACCAAGCATCAGTGAGGACTGCGGCAGGACTGTGTGGAATGAGGGGAGGGTGGGGTGCGCAGGAGCACGTGGAGGCTCATGCTGGAGTGAAGATGCTGAGCGTGGCGGAAAGGCTTGGGCGTGGACGCACATCCCCAAGATGCGTTGCTCTCTGCCTCTTCTTACCTGCGTGACCACAGGCAAGTCACGCAGTCACCCTGACCCTGGGTCTCCTAATGGAGATAGCAGCTCCATCAGAGGCTTATGATAAGGATCAAATGAACAAATAATTAGAAGAATCAGCAGTAGAGGACAGACTGCTGTGGTGGGGGCTGCTCTTCTGCCTTCTGAAGTTTCTGAATTGCTCATCAAAGTTGCCCCAGATAGTGGCTGGAGGTCAGTTCAGACTCGGCTCCTCCGCACCATCTCAGCCTGTCCAGTCGTGGCTTCTCTGATGCTCAGCTTTGCGGGGCCCCTGGATGGAGCTTGTATTGCTCTCTCTTGGGCTTCAGGCAGCTGTAGCTCTCTTCAGGCCAATGTCTTGGGGGAATGCTGAACACACCATTGGAAGACCCGACCTCTAGGCCTAACCCACACCTCACTGGCTGGGTGACTGCACATCACTCTTCCTCTCTGAGCAAGTTTCCTTATGATGAAAGTGGACGCAGTACCCCTTACTCCACAACAGAATTGTGAGAAGTAAATGATATAATAATGAATGTGGAAATGCTTAATACATAGCTGCACGCTTTACAAAGACAGAAGATATCATTTCTGAAGCTAAGATTCTAGAAGTCTGTCCTTGACCTTGAGCCTTCTCTGTGTCCTGATCAATGAACAGCTCATTAGAGGCCTCTGCCTTGCACAGACCATGACTTCTTCACCTTGTTCTCTTGGCCAGCGTCTGGGTCCAGACTCTTTTAAGTGGTCATGTGGCAATAATGCTGATTACCATTATAATTAGAGTAACAAACAGCCACATGTTGGCAATAAATAACAACATGGCCATACGTTGATACTAATAATAATTACTACCATTTGATTGCTCAACTCCAGACAAACCCTCTGTCTAGGCACTTGGGATTCAGAGTCAAATAGCAGTAATGGCTAGAGTTTTTGCATTGTGCTGCAAAGCCCTTTACTTCTTAGAGGACTTGGCTTTGCTCCCAAGAAGCTCACAGTTGGGGAGAGACTCATTAGCTGCTACGTTAACTATGTAGTGATAACAGCTATCACAGACACGATCACATGAGAGCACAGAGGAACCTTTGTGTCAAGCCTAGAGTCGGGGGAGGTGTGTGGGGACCTTTCCTAGTAAGCAGACACTCCATGTGACATCTGAAGGAAGGGCGGTTGTGGGCAACCCAGGCGATGAGTGGGAGGAGGCGCGGGAAGAGGATGCGCTTCCAGGTAGAGCCGCAGAGGGGGCCACAGGTTCTCTGTGCCCCTGCGGTCCCTCTTATACTGTTGTGTCCTGTTTACGTGAGAATCTCTGAATAGAACGAGGAAGGAATAGGGAGAGCAAAAAGCAAAGGAGGGGGCAAAAGGAAGAAAGGAAAAAATGACTTTGTGTTTTAAGTCAGAAACCATGCTTAGCAAACTCTTGTGTTCTCTCGCTTACTTCGCAAGGTTTCCCTCCAAGCTCTCCTTGTCTGTCTCCTACCTGAGATTTACCTAAAATTCCATCCCATTCACTAGAACCAAGCAGCTTCCCTCCAGCGATAAAAGGGAGGCCCTCTGAGTTGCTCATTTCCGCACAGTCATTAGCTTCATTTTGTCTCCAGTCCCCACAGACTGTGGCTCAGGCGTGGTGACCATCTCTGTTCACTGGTGCGTCCAACACATGTGTCCTGGTGGCTCCTGCTTTGGAGGTCAGGCTGGCTTTGCAGGCCCAGTGGAGGTCCGTGGTGTTCCTGCAGGAGCCTCAGATGGGATTCCACGCTCCTGAGCAAAACTGGAAATAAAACTGTTGTCAAAGATGTGTTAGGTTTGGGGCCGGCCGTGGTGGCTCACACCTGTAATCACAACACTTTGGAGAGAGGCAGGCGGATCACTTGAGGTCAGGAGTTTTAGCCTGGCCAACAAGGTGAAACCCTGTCTCTACTAAAAAATATAAAAATTAGCTGGGCGTGGTGGTGGGCACCTGTAATTCCAACTACTCGGGAGGCTGAGGCAGGAGAAGCACTTGAACCCCGGAGGCAGAGGTTGCAGGTTGCAGTGAGCCGAGATCGCACCATTGTACTCCAGCCTGGGTGACAGAGCAAGACTCTGTCTCAAAAAAAAAATGTGTGTGTGTGTGTGTGTGTGTGTGTGTGTGTGTGTGTGTGTGTGTGTTTAAGGATTGGATTTTGTGAAATTACAAGAAATTTCGTTATAAATCTAACCAGCTTTTATTCACATTGGTGAATTGGGGTGCCCTCCATTCTATAGCATAGGATGGCAGCTTCCAGGGGACAGTGGCAGAATAGTGGGCTTCACGAGGTGGGAACGAGCAAACAAGAACAGAAGAGAAGCGGCCTGGTTAATATCACGTCACTTTAGATGACTTTTTTGTATGGATTAAAGCAGAGGGGACTTTCTTATGACACTAACTTAGGTAGGCTGGAATCTTCTGTCTTCAGGGAAAAATGGTCTGTTTTGGGATCTATCTGCTTCCTTAAAGTTTCAGTTTGGTTTTGTGGCATTTAGCATGAGTGACTCCATTCTGGTTTGGTCTGGTCTGCTGGGGCCTAGTGCAGGAGTTCAGGCCAAAGCAATGGCCTCTCAGAGTTTTGTGTAACAATTGGGAAGCCCCCAGCCAAGCACTTTTCCTGGGGATTTCCCACCTGCGGAGGTGACTGTGATTCTTTCCCCCAGAGGCTTCTGTGTATACAAAGTGTTCAGCATTCAGCCTGTAGCCTGGGGGTGTCAGGGGTGATTGATACGTTCTTCAGCCATTTATTGTTTCACTCTCAGTGAGTTTTTGCCTTGAGGAAGATCAAGATAGCCTCGCCTGCCTTCTTCCCACACCCCTGTCTTCAGTAGAAGGTGCCGTTTGTCCTCTCCCTGGTCCTTCGCTCCCACTCAGGGCCTCTCCCCTCCCAACATAAACTCGCTGAGCTCCCTCCTGCTTTCTTCCTTGGAAATGGGGCTTCTACACACATGCCTTCTTTTTAGGGTGTCTCTTAGTCACCTGTGGCCAGGCCGCCTTCCCAGGCATTGACTTCCAGCCCCGTCCCTGACTTTGCCACTCATGAAAGCACTCTCTGAAGACACTCATCCTTTCCTTTGCTTCCCTTTTGACACATCCAAGTTCAATCGCTG
The DNA here is from genome assembly GCF_001604975.1 of Cebus imitator. Taxonomy (NCBI): domain Eukaryota; kingdom Metazoa; phylum Chordata; class Mammalia; order Primates; family Cebidae; genus Cebus; species Cebus imitator. Next base: position 5,535,416 of record NW_016107410.1, on the reverse strand, counting down.
CCTCCCCTCAGCCTGCCCTGGCAGTAGATTCTTCACGACTCCTCTTTGGAGTCAGGAAATGTTTAACAGACAGACGGAGGGAGAACCTGGGCGGCAGCAGTAAAGTGGGGGCCCAGGTGAGTGGTTTCCAGGATTGCTGCCCATGCAATCATCGTGTCTGCCAGGGGTCTTCTGAAGCAAGTGCCTGATCAGTGGGAGTGAGTTCCTGGGGGTTCTCTTGGCATCAGTGAGTGCCCGGGGGCCCTGGAGCCACAGGGGCTAACGATGCCCAGGAGACAGCCCAACGCTGCCACATCCTAACTGGCCATTTAATCTTTCTCTGCCCCAGTTTCTTTGTAACATGGAAATAGTAATGGTAACTTCTTTATAGGATTGTTAAGAAAATAAAAAGATGTAGGGAATGTGCTTATCATGTAACTGTTAAAGGAATGTTGGCTTACATGATGGCCAGTAGAGGAGAGGAGAGCCTTCCAAGCAAGTTGGTGGACCTTTTGGCGCCTCTAGTTCTAGAAGATTAGGCTGCACTGAACAGTCCAGGAGATGCCTTCGGGGTACTCTTCTCAGCTCAGGATGGGTAATGCCATAGTCTCGTTCTTGAGCATAACCTAGATTTCCGAGATCCACCATCAGCAATAGAGTCATCCTCTAGTATGACATGCTGTCAAGTGTAACTCTGAATTTAATTCCGGAGTTTTACTAATTAATATTTTAAAACAACAATCATATGTAGCCAAAGTCCTCAACATCTGCCCATCACCATGTCCTCAGCACTGCAGAGGGAAAGGCAGAAATCATTGTGTCATAATGTCAGTGCCATTTTACTCTTGTTACTTGAGACGAAAGAGTTCCATTTCCTCAGCAAGATTGACCTCTTCATTTATCCTAGAGCCAAGAACCTACCAACTTCTAAACAGAATAGAACTGGGCACTGATGAAAGTGGATTATTAACAGATGGAAGGGAGGGAGAATGTGTCTGTGTGTGGGCGGGGCGGCATTCGCCCTCCCTCCGTCTGTTAACAATCCTCTTTCATCAGTGCCCAGTTCCGGTGGGAGGATACATGTAGGTCTATTTCTGGACTTGATACGCTCTTTGTACTCCTAAGGATGTACTCATACAAGGAGAATATCATATCCAGAAATAGACCTGCACATATCTATTCAAGTGACTTTTGACAGAGGTGCCAAAGTCATTCAGTGGGGGAAGGAGAGTCTCCTCAACAAATGGTGCTGGATCAACCAGGCTGCCATATGGACAAAAATGGGCATCAACCCTTATTCAAAAGCTAACTCAAAATGGGTCATAAGCCTCAGTGTAATACCTGAAACTACACAACTTCTAGAAGAAAACAAAAGAGAAAATTATTGCAATCTTGGGATAGGCAAAATTTTCTTAGATATGGCACCAAAAGCATGAATCACAAGTCAGAAAAAGGTCTGGTATCCAGAATTGGTAAAGAATAGCTTGAGAAGGCAAACAACCCAGTAAGAAAATGGACTTACACGATTTATACAGATAATTCACAAGAGAAGATAAATAGCCAAGAAGCACATGAAAAGATACTCAACATTACCCTAGTCATTGAGGGATTACAAATTCAACCACTACACAGTCACTAGAATATCTAAAATTAAAAAAGAAAATGAAAACCCCCAAAGACTAAAATTTGTGTGGAGCATCTGGAACTCCTGTACACTGATGGTGAGAGGGTAAAATGGTACAACCACTTTGGAAAAGAATCCAGAGTTTCCTTAAAAAGTTAAACATCTGGGCCAGGCGCAGTGGCTCATGCCTGTAATCCCAGCATTTTGGGAGGCCGAGGCAGGTGGATTGCCTGAGGTCAGGAGTTTGAGACCAGTCAGGCCAACATGGTGAAACCCCATCTCTACTAAAAATACAAAAAAATATACATATATATACAGGCGTGGTAGCGTGCACCTGTAAACCCAGCTACTAGCAAGGCTGAGTTAAGGGAATTTCTTGAACCAGGGAGATGGAGCTTGCAGTGAGCTGAGATCGCACCACTGCACTTTAGCCTGGGTGACAGAGTGAGACTTCATCTCAAAAAAAAATTAAAAAGCCAAACATCCATTTACTATAGGACCTAGCCTTCCATCCTCAGATATTTACCCAAGGGAAATGAAAATATGTGTCTGCACAAAGACTCTTACACAAATGTTTATTGCAGTTTCATTTCTAATGTCAAAAATTGGAAGCATCCATATGTGTGTCAGCAGGTGAATGAATGGATAAAAAAATCTTGGCGCATTCACACAATGGAAGACTACTCAGTGGAAGAAAGACACTGTTGACCCATGCAATGATGTGGGTGGGTCTCAAAGTAGTGAAGGTGGGTACCAGAAGCAAGGCAAAAAGGAGTATGTATTGAATACTTTGACTCTATTTACTTAAAATTTTATGTACAAACTATAGTGACAGAAAGCAGACAGTGGTTGCCTGAGGCTAGAGGTGGAGGAAGATAGGAATTACTAAAAAATCATGGGAAAACTTTTGGGGGTGATGGAAATAGCCTCTGGCTTTGGGTGACAGTTTCAGATATGTTAGTCTGTTAATTATATTAATCATAATTAAGATATGTTAATGCTGATCAAGCTGTACACTTTAAGTATATGCAGTTCAGGTGCATCCAGGGACTGTGGCCACAAACCATCTCCCGTTGCTAAGCCAGATAGGAATTCTGCTCAGAGCCATGTAGGATAACTATTGTAAGACGTTGGTTTTATTTTCCCGATTGTGACACATACACTCAGTACCTGGGATGTTGACCTCACTGCTAAAATGGATGCGGTAAATAGACAAGAAGACGACGACAAAGTGTATGGTAAGAGGGGAAAGTGTAAATAGTAGGCTAAATATAACAGCTGTCACCAGCGGCAGATAGCAAGAGGAGCCTTTACTCAACCAGGACCGATCCCATGCAGTTGCCAAAAACACCCATGAAGCGCCTGCAGGTGACACAGGCTGGAGAGCCTACCCACGTAAACTGCTGGAAGCATGGGCAGCTTATCCTTTCCGTCTCCTGCTTACAGTAGGATGTGTTTGTCAGTTCGAGTGTTACCTAGGAAATGATTGTTCAGGAGTCTCTGATTGGTCCTCTTTTCTTCACTCTGGAAACTGTGGTTTTTAAGCAGGATGTGATGTGTCTTTGAGCTGTCTGCTGTGTTTCTTATTTTGTCTATTAGGTCTCTTTGTGTAAAAGGCAAAAAAGAGCTTTTTAGCTTGATGTCTCATTAGACCTTCAAGGTGTTTCTGAAGTAGGCAGAGGCGTTAGACACATTGATGTTTTACAAAGATGAAATAGATCCTTAGATAAATGAAACTACTCCTTCCAGACTACATCATATCAGTGTCAGAGACACAGGGTGAGTGGAACCAGGTCTCTTTTCTTTTTTTAATTTTTAAATTTTATTGTAATTTAGGTTCTGGGGTACATGTGTAGATCATGCAGGGTTGTTGCATAGGTACATACATGGCAAGGTGGTTTGCTTCCTTCATCCTCCCATCACCTATATCTGGTATTCTTCCCCTCATTATCCCTCCTCACCCTCCCTTCCCCCCACTGCCCCTCCCTTAGCCCCCCTCTACTGACCGCAGTGAGTGATGCTCCCCTCCCAGTGTCCACGTGTTCTAATTGTTCAACACTCACCTATGAGTGATAACATATGATGTTTGGTTTTCTGTTCTTGTGTCAGTTTGCTGAGAATGATGGTTTCCAGAGTCATCCATGTCCCTATGAAGGACGTGAACTCATCGTTTTTTATGGCTGCGTAGTATTCCATGGTTTATATGTGCCACATTTTCTTTATCCAGTCTATCGATGATGGACATGTGGAACCAGGTCTCTTAAAGGGTAGAGGGTGCTTTCTAGTCCATGGAGTATCTCCTGGAGTACGACAGAATTTGGGATCTGAAAGCCTCCATGAAAAACTGATACAACTGGCTGAGTTTCCTGATGGAGGAAATACAGCCCCAAGACTCAGTCTTTCAGAGGATTCTGAGAAAACTCCAAGTCTAGGACTTTTCCACAGTCTCCTGAATGGGGTGAACTCCCCATCCCCATCTTCCCAGTGGCCTTGGAGACTTATTCTAGGGAGGTACTGGGTTAGGGAAACAAAAATGGAGAAGAGAGCAGGGCGAGGGAGATACTCTCATCTCTCCAGCCCCCAGCCTGCTCTAGAGGCATCTGCGTATTTCAGGACATTGGTGTTCATCAGAGATGGGAATAGGAGTATCAAGGCTGAATGCTTCGCTCTTCAAATGCCTTTCTACTTGACCTTGGGACACCGAGTGAATCTTTTGGTATTCGTTTTTCCATTTGGAATGTGAGAACAAACTAACTTAGCACTTCTTTCTCTCTGCAAGGTTTTGAGAACACCTTCCTATCTTTTGAAGAAAGAAGATGTTGTTTTAGAAGATGTTTAACAGTTTAAGGAAATTTTTTTTCATCGAATTTCCTAAGTGTAATATGAACAATGTGATCCTCATAACATCTCTGGTTGTTTTGTTGATTGTTTAGCTAATGGAGAGAATTACACTGAATGCTTTTTTTTAATTTCCCAACCTCTGAAATGTCCCTGATTATGTGGAGTACACAGTACAGCCTAGTACAGCAAAGTGGCAGCTGTGTGCTCTGGCAGGCGTGAGGGCCCCCTCTAAATGACATGTGTTCCAGCCTCCTCCTATCACGGGAGCCAGGTGGTCACTTGGGAGTTTTCTGCCTGTGACCAGCATGTGAGTATTTGTTACCAAAGTTGTTAGGGAAACACTTGATGCTTTTTTTGGAAAGTAACTTTGGAAAACTGAGTAAAAATTCCTTTTTTGGAGATGGAGTTTCACTTTTGTTGCCCAGGCTGGAGTGCAGTGGCATAATCTCAGCTCAGGGCAACCTCCACCTCCCGGGTTCAAGCGATTCTCCTGCCTCAACCACCCGGGTAGCTGGGATTACAGGCATGTACCACCACACCTGGCAATTTTTTGTATTTTTAGTAGAGATGGCATTTTTCCATGTTGGTCAGGCTGGTCTCAAACTCTCGACCTCAGGTGATCTACCCGCTTCAGCCTCCCAAAGTGCTGGGATTACAGGCATGAGCCACTGCGCCCTGCCTAAGGGAAAATTCTTAACCTTTCAGTAATCCTATTAAAGTGGGCTGTCTGATCAGCCCAGTCTCTTGTGAGAGTTGAAAAATTCTGAAGCCAACATGAACTGAATACAGGATCTTTTCTCTAAAGAACTTTCCAAGGAGAGTCAGAACATGGAAGCCAGGCCAACTGTGGGTGCTTGTGAAGGTCAGTTGTGTCAGGAGGGACCCCCAGACCTGCTCTTTGATTATCCCTAGCGTTGGCTATTCTGTAGAGGGCGGCTGCATTCTGAGAGGGTGTTAAAAGGAAACAGCCACCAAGTGCTGTGGTCCTTGACACTTCCCCACTACAGCTGGTGAGAGTTAGTGTTGCCACTGGCTTCTGCCTGCTAGCCATCTAGTTTAGCTAACCCTGTCCCCAACCCCATTTTGAATGCCCAGACACCACCCATGTGGATTGTTGGAGTAGCTCAGCACACCGCATTGTAATTCTTTGTCTACTTGTCTCTCAAAGGAGACTGTGAACTCTTGGAGGACCAGACTCACTGTTCACCAAGGCACCTAATACAGGACCTAGTATGGGGTAGGAACTCAACAAATGTTTGCTGAATGAGTGAATTCATGTGTGCATGTGGCCATTGGCACATGGCCTGGGACTTTACTGTGGGTATTTTTACAACCCTATGGAAGAAAGAGAGACAGCAAAAGAGGCTTGTCCCAAACTATTCACCCTTGTTCATAGTCTTAACCTTATATCCCCTCTGTGCTGTGGGTATGATGAATGTGAACAGATGATGTGCGGGTGAGGCAGCCTGTATGCATAAGTATGGCGGCAGCCCTGTAACCATCACCCCCAAGTATTGTATGATACACACTATATATATATATATGTGTGTGTATATATATATATATATATATATATATATTATACATACAATATAGAGATCCTCTATCATAGGAACTATAACATTGTTGTGGGTTATTCCATGGATGGTTATTGCACATAACACACTGCAACTTTTTTACTCAACGTAGTTTTAAAATCTAGAATATTTATAATGTGAATTGTTCATCATATAAATGTATGTGCTTTAGACATTCCCTGGTTGGTGAACATTTGGGTAGTTTCTGTTTTTTTATTATTACAGTGTTCAAGTGAACACTGTCACATTGTCATGGTAGTGTGTAACATGTGTGGGTGGTGTTTCTCTAGGGTAAACATGGGTTTTTGGATAATAGAGTATGCCATGTTTTGTTTTATAGATATTGCTAAGTGCCCTTCAGTGTGGCTGTCCTAGTTCATGTTCTCAGAATGTTACCACACTTTATATTTTCAAACTTGCACAATTTTCCAGACTAATGGGTGGAAAATGGTATCTAATTTTAATTTACTTTCCCCTGGTTATTGGTGAAGTTGATTATATTTTTATGTATCTGCTGACTTTTTATATTTCCTCTTTCATAAATTGCTGCTTTATATATTTTTTTGCCCATTTATCTATTGTTATCTTTTTCTTACAGGTTTTTAGGAGTTATTTATATATGTTCCAGGTACCAACCTTGTTATATGTTGTGTTAGTCAGGGTTCTCTAGAGGGACAGAACTAATAGGATATGTATGTATATGAAAATGAGTTTATTAAGAAGTACTGACTCACACGATCACAAGCTAAAGTCCCACAATAGGCCATCTGCAAGCTGAGGAGCAAGGAAGCCAGTCTGAGTCCCAAAACCTCAAAAGTAGGGAAGCCGATGGTGCAGCCTTCTGTCTGCAACCAAAGGCCTAAGAGCCCCTGGCAGTTCACTGGTATAAGTCCAGGAATCCAAAAAGTGAAGAACATGGAGTCGATGTTTGAGGGCAGGAAACATCCAGCATGGGAGAAAGATGAAGACCAGAAAACTCAGCAAGTTCGCTTCTTCCACATTCTTCTGCCTGCTTTATTCTAGCCATGCTGGCAACTGATTAGATGATGCTCACTGAGATTGAAGGTGGGTCTGCCTCTCCCAGTCCACTGACTCAGACGTTAATCTCTTTTTACTTCTTTAGGATGCCAAGGCAGAGGGATCATCTGAGGTCAGGAGTTTAAGATCAAATGTTAATCTCCTTTGGCAACACCCTCACAGACACACCCAGGAATAATGCTTTGCATCCTGTAGTCTAATCAAGTTGGCACTCAATATTAACCATCACATATGTATATTGGAAATAATTTCTCCTAATTTTTAGTTTTTCTTTTAATATTGTCTATCTTTTGCTATTAGAAATCTTCCCACCCCTTTCCATTTTGGTGTGATCAAAGTTATCAGTCTTTTTTTTTTTTTTTTTTAATGGAGATTGTGGCATTTTTGTTTGGCAAGGAAAGACACAGAGATTTAAGAAGGTCTACTGCCCTGATGCCATGATGATATATGCCTATATTATCTTTTAAAAGATATTAACGGTTAGACTTTAAAATTAGATCTTTAATTCATCTAAAATTTGTGTTTGGTGTGAGGTAGGGATCCCATTTGGTTGATTTTTCTTTTTCTCAGATGAATATACAACTTTCTCAAGATGATTTCAAAGGCTACCTTCATCAAGTGCCATGTTCTCATAGGTGCACGACTGTCCCTGACTTCCCATTCCATTCTGTGGCTGTGTGAGTCCATTTTGTTCTAGAGTCATACTCTAAAATTTGTGTAATTACAATGAGTTAATGTTTGGTCATCATCTTTTCTTGGATTTTCAAAGTGGTTTTGACTAACATTACATTTGTAGTATTACATACGAATTTGAAAACTGGTTTGCCAGGTTTAATGGAAAATACTATTGGGGTGTTCTGTGAGGTTGCATTGAATTTATTAATTCTGAGAGAATTGGCTTCTTTTAACTATTGAATCCTCCCTTCTATTTCATCCTTCTCTGTTAAGATTTCCTTTATGTACTTTGGTGAAATTTTTATCAGAATAATTCCTTGATACTTTGTGAGTTTTGTTGCTATTAAGTGTATTTAGTTAATTTTCTCAATTATTACTGCATAAGAAAGCTAATGATACTTGAATATTGTTCTCATTAGCCTGCAACCTTGCTGACTTTAAAAAAAATAGTTTTATTTTTATCAGTGAATTATTTTGGATATGTTATATAATGCCAGTTTGTTTCTCTTTTCAAATTCTCTCTCTCTCTCTCTCTCTATATATATATATATATATATATATATTTGTTTCTTATATTATCAGCCAAGATTTTCAGTATAGTGGTGATGGAAAGGGTGCTATCCTGTACCCTTCTATTGGTTCTTATCATAACAGAAGGGCTTCTCAATTTCCTTACCAAAAGTGGTTTGTTGCTGTTTTTTGTTTTTTTTGTTTGTTTGTTTTTTTTTAAATTGCATTTTAGGTTGTTGCTGGTTTTAGAGAGACTCTTCTATTTCTTGTTTGCTAAGAGGTTTGCTTATTTGGTTAGTTTTAAAAGCATATATAGATATTGAATTTTGAATACTTTTTCTGTTTATACTGAAGTTTTCTTTTCCTTTAAAATGTGAATATTTCAAATATTCTAATAAGGCATCTTTGAATTCTTGGGATAAACCCTCTTTGGTCAAAGAGTATTCTTTCAATCTATTGCTGGACTCAATCTACTATTTTGTTTGGAGTTTTGCATCTGTTCTTTTAAGTAACATTGGTCTAAATTTCCTGTCCTTTGTACCACATGTAGTGAACCCTCAGCAGCTTTTCCACTTTTCCTGTGCTGTGGTTTACTGGCTTTAATGTAAAAACTATCTGTTCCTTTAAGGTTTAGTAGAATTTATCTGTAAAACTGGACCTGTTACTTTTTGAAGATCCAGTATATTTTATAATTTATGTTTTTGTAAGAATTTTCAAATTTTGTTTCTCTAGCAATACCCATTTTATTTAGGTTTTCAAATTTATTGGATTAAAATTGCTCATATTACTTGTAATTTTTAAAATCTGGGATCCATCTGTATTTAGATGCCTGTTTTATTGGTAATGTTTACTTGTGCTCTTGCTGTCTCTCTCAAGGGACCTTGCCCAAAGTTTGTATGTCCTAGTCTTTTTGAAGAAGTTGTGTTTGATTCTGTGGATCCGTCGATTTGCCTTCTAGATCTAAGCTCTCATCTTTAGTAGTGCCTTCTTTGTATTTTGTTCACATTCAGTTCTGGGGGGCAGGTAAATGAGCTTTATGTTTATCTTTTTGGTTTTAGCTATTGGCACTTAATTTTAATTCTGTTTCCTGTTTTATTTTTAAATGAAAAGACTTGAAATATTCATTTATGTAAGAAGCTGGCAAAGGTATTTTGTATGAAGGGTGCTCTGCATAGAGCTTCTCCATATTGTATTTTTAGGTGTTAGGTGTGGTTTTCAGATTCTGGCCTAACCTACACCCTGCCATGTGAGTACCTCTGATGGAGCCCTGATAGTTATAATTCTGAGAGTTCAGGTGATTATTCTTTGGGGCCTGATTACCAATGAGTGCTTTCAAGGGGACTTTCTCACTGAGCAGGCCATAGGTGTGCTACTCAGTGTGAGGGGCATGTATCTCTGGTTGTTCACTCAAACACTCACCTGTGTGTTGCTTTGAAGGTATTTTGTAGGTGCAATGAATGTCTATAATCAGTTGCCTTTAAGTAAAGGAGATTATCCTTGATAATCTGGGTGAGCCTGATGCAGTCAGTTGAAAACCCTAAGAACAGAACTGAGGTTTCCTGGAGGAAGAAGAAATTGTGCCTAGGGACAGCAACTTCAGCTTGTGCCTGAGAACTCCCACCTGCCCTTCTTGCTGGTTGGGTTTATGGACTTCAGTCAGACTCACCTAGTGAGTTCCTGCAATCATACAAGCCGATTCCTTGTAATACGTTTCTAAATCTACAAATGGTCCTCAACTTATGATGGTTCTGCTTAGGATTTTTCAGCTTTATAATATAGAAGTGATATGCATTCAGCTGAAACATACTTCAAGGACCTTGTAACCATTCTGTTTTTCACATTCAGTACAGTATTCAATGCATTACATGAAATATTCCATACTTGATTATAAAACAGGCTTTGTGTTAGATCATTTTGACCAATTGTTGGCCAATGTAAGTGTTCTGGGTACATTTAAGCGAGGCTAAGCCATGATGTTCAGTAGGTTAGGTGTATTAAGCGCACTTGTAATTTGCAGTGTTTTCAAATTACAATGGGTTTATCAGGACGTAACTCTACCGTAAGTCAAGGAGCACCTGTATGTCTCTCACTGGTTCTCTTTTCTCTGGTTGAACTCTGATACAGCCAGAAATTACTGTCCTAAAGTATTTTACAAGTTTTTGTTTCTATCCAAATTAGTCATATATATAATTTGAATAGCCGTTTATTCTACAAGGCTTATTGTTAAAAGAAACTCCCTCCCTAGAGTAACCATTTATAACTCCTTTCAACCTCCACACTTCTAAGTAGCATGTGCATGTTGCTGCAGCTTGATTTATTTGTTATCAGCATGATTTATGAACCTCCTACTTTGGTTGGCCCTTTAACCATTCCCCCATTGCCCAATTATCCCTCTTCTCAGTATATTTACATCTTGGTTAGAACAAGATTTAACACTGTTGTTATTGTTGTAATTGTTATTTATAGCTGAGCCCTGTACTCTGGAGTGATTTGTTTTTTCCTTTTTTGCATTCGGTTTTATGTTCCCTGTTCCTAATAAATGAATGTATAAGTCACTTATACACACAGGGGTCTGTCTGGGCTGGGCATGCTGTAGGTTGGCTCCACAGTACTCCTCTTGGGATCCCACATGTTGGAATCCTGGGGATTCATTTTACTTTTCTCTAGTGGTATCTCACTGGATCCTATGTTGTTGTGTTTCATAGTTTACTCCATCGTTTTGGAGGAGCACATCCTGCAGTAGCTTCCTGAGATACAAGGAAAGCAAATTTTTTTTTTTGAGATCTTGAGTGAAAATATTGGTATTTCATCTTCATACTTTATGTAGTAGTTTGTTTCAGTAGAAGTGAGTTTACTCTTAGAATTTTGAAGGCTTTTATCCATTGTCTTCTGATTTCTTTTTCTCTTTTCTTTTTTTGAGATGGAGTCTCACTCTGTCTCCTGGGCTGGAGTACAATGGTGCAATCTTAGCTCACCACAATCTCTACCTCCCAGTTTCAAGTGATTCTCCTACCTCAGCCTCCCAAGCAGCTGGGATTACAGGTGCCCACTATCAGGCCCAGCTCATTTTTATATTTTTAGTAGAGACAAGGTTCACCATGTTGGCCAGGCTGGTTGAGAATTCTTGACCTCAGGTGATCCGCCTGCCTTGGCCTCCCAAAGTGCTGGGATTACAGGCGTGAGCCACCAAGCCCGGCTTTCTTTTCTTTTTTGAAACAAGGTCTTGTTCTGTCACTCTGGCAGAAGTGCAGTGGTGCAGTCACAGCTCACTGCAGCCTAGCATTCCTAGGCTCAGACAATCCTTCAGCCTCAGTCTCTTGAGTAGCTGGAACTACAGGCACATGCTGTAATTCCTGGCTAATTTGTTTTATTTTAATTTTTTTTAGAGATGGGGTCTTGCTGTGTTGCTCAGGTTGGTTTTGAACTCCTGGGCTCAAGTGATCCTCCTTCTTCAGCTCCCAAAGTGCTGGGATTATGAGTGTAAGCCACCATGCCCAGTGTGTCTTCCAATTTCTAATATTTTTTAGATGAGTAATGCCATTCTGATAATTAATCCTTTGTTTAAATGACAAAAAAAACTCTATATTTTCTCTCTGAAGCTTGTAAGATCTTCTGTTTGTCCTCAGTGTTCTGAGGATTTTGTTATTTGCCTTGGTGAGGGTGTTTTTTTTTTTTTTTTTTTTACCTCCATGCACTGTGCTAGGCACTCAGACCCCCATTGGAACTCATGTCCGTCAGTCCTGGTTTTGCCAAAAAAATACTTTGTTTTTGAAATGGAGTCTTGCTCTGGTCACCCAGGCTGGAGTGCAGTTGCTCAATCTCTGCTCACTACAACCTCCGCCTCCCGGGTTCAAGTGATTCTGCCTCAGCCTCCCCAGTCGCTGGGATTATAGGTACTCACCACTACTCTCAGCTAATTTTTTTGTATTTTTAGTAGAGACGAGGTTTCACCATGTTGGCCAGGCTAGTCTTGAATGCCTGACCTCAGGTGATCCGCCCACCTTGGCCTCCCAAAGTGCTGGGATTGCAGGCGTGAGCCACCACACCCGGTGCAAAATTGTTAATAATCTCAAAAATTGTGTTTTCTCTGATCTATCGTCTTGGGCTTCCTTTGTTCAAATTCAGGTCCGTCAGACAACATTTAACAAAAAGAGCATTGTCCATATGTTTTTAGGTATAAAGGGCGGTAGACTTTCTCTGACTAGCTGGATGCCCTTAACGCAGGGGAGTGTTACTTCTTTAGACTTGTAATTTCCACCTTGCAGGGATCTTGTGATGGTTATGTTTCAAATAAAATTGAATCATTTATTAAGCATTTGGAAAAAAGCCTCATATCTAGTGGTCAATAAATCAATAGTATGGGCTTGTGTTGTTATGACTGTTACTTAAGGAACTCTAGTTTGATGCTGGGGGAACAAAAGCAGGCGGCCAGAGGCCCTACTTCTGTGGTGGAGCAGAGCTCCTCTGTGTTGCGAAGGCTTTGATGAGGGAATGTTGTGCTTGGTCCTTTAAATGCCTGATGGTCACCAGGGGAGGGAGGTGTGTGAGCCCAGCCAGGGTGGCTCATCTCAGATTCCATGGCGACCTTCAGGGGTTGGGGGGCTTGTCCCCAAGACTCTGGTTCCTTATCTTATATCAGGAAACAGCAAACCGATGGGTGCCTCCTGGACCAGAAGCTGGGCTACGTCTTGGAGAGGCAGCCAAGCACCTCAGAGTGCCCTGATTGTCATGGAGGCGGTCGTAGCCCTCGGCCACTGCCGCCTCGCTGTGGCTTCCTGTGACTCCACCAGCCTCAGTTTCATGGTGCCCATGGAGCTGGGCGTCTGCTCCCTTCCCGGTGCTCTGCAGGGCCTCACCTGGCAGGTGTGACAGCCAGCCCCAAAAAGCCCACCGACGACCCTGGTGTCTCTTGGCTGGGGAACTTCGTGGCTGCTAACCTGCTTGTCTAAACATCAACTCTTGACCCTCCAGACATCAAAATGGTCTGATGCTAATTTAAAAATCGTGAAGCCATTGAATGTGAATCCATGCTAATTTGTCAATATAATTTAATAACCAGGGGAAATGGAGGGCTCAGGCTTGGCGCAGTTTCCTCTACATCTGCCAGCTTTTCTCATCTGCTGGTTGGGGGCGGGGAGGGTGTTGATGAAAAGTTCTCAAGACAAGAGTGACTGTTTTAATTTCACCTAGGGTCATAAATCAGTATTCATTTATTATTCAGCCAGCATTAGCATTTCCCTGGGTAATACGCTAACACATGTAGTGTCAGGATGGCTTGAATTTGTCCTCATTAGGAAGGCAAAGGATGCCTTTTTTGCAGGCGTAAGCAAGCGAGCCTCCTGTTCCGCTTGCTGGCTCACATCTCATGAAAAAGGAAAGTGTCGGCCTTCGGGGGAAGGAGTGGGCTGGGATTTCAGACATGGTCTCTGCTCGGTGTTTGTGGCCACAGTTCATTGTTACCTGGGTTTATGACTGCTGGTGTCACCCTTGATAAGGAATAAGCTTAAAGCGGGAGGTGACAGCTAGCCCTGCAGAAAAACGTTTTATTTCTACACAAGGTTTTTCTGTGAGCAACACCATTAACAAAAACTCATCCTTGCATGGGAAATGGGAAATGTATGGGAAAATGGCGGCAGTGGTAGGGAGGACAGAGAAACTTGGTGTCACAGTGTTGGAAACTGCTGTTGGCTGATGACCAGTTAGAAACATTTTCTTTGAAGATGGGAATTAATCAGGAGGCGGAATTTGATTTACAGACGCTTACTCTCACCCCCACATCCATTTTGGTGTATGGAGTATCAGGTGGATTGACAGGGAGAGACGGTGGAGTTCGTTCCTGCCCAGCACGTTGGAGGAGGTGGAAGGTCACCCTGAGACATCCTGACCCCCGAGGTCTTGCTCTGTGAGTGGACCAGCCATCGTCAAGGCTGCTTGTAGGCTTTGACAGGAGAGGTGGTTCTCACAGCACTTTCATCTCAGCTCGTGCCATGCTCATCTTTTGACCTGAATGTGGAGATGTCATGAAGGGAGGTGGTCTCCTAAATAATGGGGCAGCATTAGACACCATCGAATTCCCTCCTATTCCTTCCCCTGTCCTTGTATCAACAACTGCCCAACACCATTGGGAACCTAAATAAAAAAGCCTGGTATATTAGTCCATTTTCATGCTGCCGATAAAGACATACCTGAGACTGGGTAATTTACAAGGAAAAAGAGGTTTAAAGGGGTCACAGTTCCACGTGGCTGGGGAGGCCTCACAATCATGGCGGAAGGTTGAAGGCACGTCTTACATGGCAGCAGGCAAGAGAGCTTGTGCAGGAAAACTCCCCTTTATAAAACCATCAAATCTCGTGAGACTTATTCACTATCAGGAGAATAGCATGGGAAAGACCCACCCCCATGAATCAGTTACCTCCCACTGGATCCCTGCTGTTGAAAAAAATGCACGCTTTGAATGAAGAGACCTTCAAAACAGGCTTTGTGTGAGCAACGTGGCTGTTTATTCACCTGGGTGCAGGTGGGCTAAGGCCAAAAAGGGTGTTAGCAAAGGGCATTGGGATAGGCATTGGCTTTAAGTGTTTGGGCAGTTTTTTGGGGGACGGGGTGTTACAGAATAAGATCAGTTACAGTGGTGGAGGATAGGGGCCAAGGTGTATACATGACCACAAGTTCAGTTACAATGGCAGGGTTAGGTGAGAGGTATTTACATTATCATAAGAACAGTTAAGATGGCAGGGTTGGGTGAGGAGTCTGTTGGGGGGGGAAGCTCCACCTCCAGGCGATTAGAGACAATGGCAAATGGGGGTGGAGGGGGAGATTGGTGGGGAGTGGGGGGTGGAGGGGGAAGACATCAGCTGAGGCAAGCAGCACTTCAGACTTTCAGGCTCTAGGCTTGCATATGGAGACCTGACACCTCCCACAACACGTGGGAATTGTGGTAGTTATAATTCAAGATGAGATTTGGGTAGGGACACAGCCAAACCGTATCACCTGGTGTCAACAAGGGGGCATTTAGATGGATTTATAATAAACCTGTCATGGGGAGGGCTGTGAAACAAATCGCTAGAGTAAGTAAGACTCCAGGGTGATACAGAATCAAAAGCTGATACTTGCAACAAGGCGGGTGAATCTAAAAACCATGATGTTGACAAAAGAAGTCTAAGCCCCGCTCCTCCAAAAAATTCATACTGTGCGATTCCACTTACATAAAATCTAAGAGTAGAAGAAATGTGGGCTGTGTGTCTTCCAGGAGAAAAGCTGACCTGCTCTGTCTGACCAGGGGTTCCTGAGCTTGCGTACAATAACCCACATCGCAAGTCAGCACGAGAATCCTCACCCAGATCAGATTTTGTCAGCTCTCCCCTAATTGCTTTTGATTCCTAAAATTAGGCCTGTGGCTTTCATGGTATTCCAGCCTGGTTGAGAGAAGTGGAGGCGGTAGGGTGGGTAGCGTCAGGCCTCCTAGGTGGAGCTGGAGAATGGTCGGGAGCCCTGAGCTGGGAACACAGTTCTGTCACTGTCTCTCTGTTATCTCTGGAGGAGTCACCCCCTTTTTGCGAGCCTCAGTTTCATCACCTGCGGCAGGAATTGGATGCTCCCTAAGCCCTTCATCCTTTCTAATGCTGTATGATTTTAAGACTACCTCACGTTTGTACAGAAGGGATGCTCGCCCTTGTCTGTGCGGTCAGATTTGGGCCCTAAGGGTGTGTGTTTCCATGACTTGTTCTCTGAGATGACAGGATTAGTACTGATATACATCAAAACATTTGAGATGTAACGCCTTTGACACCCCAGGGGCCTGTCACGTTCTTGGAACCCCTGTATAAGCATTTTGTTCATAGGTTAAGGTGTTGTTTTTTACACTTTGGGGCAGTGAAGTTGTAAAATTGAAATCCAAGCATTACTAGCTCTTGGAAAAGACATTCCACTCAGATGGACTGGCCATTGGCTTTTGTCCCACACAGTCTGGAATGTAGGGGGCATGTTGGGAGAAGGGGAGGTGGCATCTTCTAAGCTTTCCTGACATCTGGGCTGCAGGACTGTCTTAGTTCATTCAGTCTGTGATCACTGAATGCCTTAGACTGGGCCAGCTTACAACAAAATTGATCTTTCATGGTTCTGGAGGTTGGGAGGTTCAAGATCCAGTCACCAGCAGATTTGGTGTTCTGTAAGGGCTGCCTCCTGGTTCATCGATGGCCGTCTTCTCACTGTTCTCACGTGGGGAAGAAGCAAGGAAGTCCTTTGGGGTCTCTTACGAGGAAGGGCACTAATCCTCAGAACTGACCCCTTCCATTCCAGGATGAGGGGAGAATCCCAAGGCTGCATAAGGCAGCAACAGCCCTGAGCCTGGGTCCTGAAATGATTCTTTCCTCCAAGGCCTCTGGAGCTGTGATGAGAGGGGCTGACTTGAAGACTTCTCAAATGCCGTCCAGGCCTTTTCCCTGTTGTCCTGGCGCCCTTTCAGTCCGGCTAATCTCTCTTGCAAGTAGTTGCTCCACAGGCTACTTGGATTCCTTCCCTACAACAGGCCCAGGCTGCAAATTTTCCAAATTTCTACCTTCTGCTTCCCTGTTCAGTTAAAATTTAACTCTTTATTTTGCTTCCACATCTGATGCTAGGTTGTTAGATGCAGCCATGCCACCTCTCGAATGCTTTGCTGCTTAGAAGTTTCTTCAACCACATACCCGAAGTTACTACTCTTAAGTTCAAACTTCCACAGATCCCTAGAGCACAAACACAGGGCGGCCAAGTTCTCTGCTAAGGTATGCATGGGTGACCCTCACTCCAGTTCCCAATAACTTCCTCATTTCCATTGGAGAGCTCTTCAGCCTGGCCTTCACTGTCCATATTTTTATCAGCATTTTGGTCACAACTCTTTAACAGTCCCTGAGAAATTCCAAACTTTTCCTTATCTTCCAGGCTTCTCCTGAGCCCTTCAAACTCCTCCAGCCTCTAGCCATTACCCAGTTCCACAGCTCTTTCCACATTTTCAGGTATCTTGATAGCAACACCTCATTCTTCGTACTAATTTTCTGTATAAGCCCATTTTTTTCGTGTGTTGCTATAAAGAAATATCTGATCCTAGGTAATTTATAAAGAAAATAGGTTTAATTGACTCATTGTTCTGCAGGCAGTATAACCATGGTACCAGTATCTGCTGAACTTCTAGTGAGGGCCTCAGGATGCTTACAATCATGGTAGAAGGTAAAGGGCAAAGCCAAGGAATCACACAGTGAGAGCAGTGGCAAGAGTAGGAGCAGGGAGGCTCCAGACTTTTAAACAATCAGATCTCACATGAAATACCTTGATAATAATCCCATTATTAAGAGGATGGTGCTAAACCATTCCTGTGGGATCTGCCCCATGATCAAGTCACCCCACGCCAGGCCCCACCTCCAGCATTTGGAATCCCATTTCAACATGAGATTTGGAGAAGACAAACATTCAAACCATATCAACCAAAACCTGTTCATTCCAATCATGTACAGCTTCACCATTCTGTGTCATGGGAGGGACAGAAAACTGCTCTGAGGTCCATGCTCTTCTATTTCAATAGGTATGACCTTGGGTTGATAATTCATCACAGACTTCCTGTTGGTGCTTATCCAGTATTTTCTTTATTGCTCTCTTTTAAAACAACCTTACTTTCTCGGCCTTCATGGCATATTTTCTCATCTGAGGGTTACTATCTTAAAAGCAAAAGCTATGCTTACTCTTGGCTTCTTGTAAAACACTTCAGCCTATATACCAGTGCTCAGTGAGTCATTATTGATATCATTGATTGAGCATTCGTATTGTCCAGAAATTTCCCATTCCACATGGCTATGATACATACGAAACACTCTCATGAAGTCCAGGTTAGCAAGCTGAGGGTTCCTGAAAGGAGGAACTTACCAAACTCCACCCTGCACGTCATGTATATACCATGCTGCTTATTCACTCCAACATGGCACATTTCTCTGTCATAGCCTTTTAAACAAACAGATCACACTATGTTACAGTTAGTGGCTTGTGTGTCTATCTCCCTAACTGGGTTATAAGTTCCTTGAGACTAAAATGGCATCATATTTATGTCGGTCTTCCTAGAAATTCACCCAGTGCCTCCTGTGTAGTGGTTCCCAAGTGCTCTGTCAGAGCCAGCAGTGTGACTGACACGGGGCACTGGACAGCAAATGAGCAACACAACGTTCTCCCCAACGTAGAGCTCACGGGCAGATAAGAAAGAAGGGTGGATAGGCCAAAGAATACAAGATGGTGCAGCAAATGCTAAGCATAGGTGTGGTGTTCGATTTTCAGTGCGCAAATCCTACTCAGCCTGGAGGAAGCAGATGAGGTTTTCCGGAGAATTTGATGATAAAGAGAAAACCTGTTGAATGAATAAACAGAAGGCACTCTACTGGGTTCACTAACTTGAACTGAACATGAGACATGGCAGTGATGATAATCATATAGAGACCAGGCTTCTGCAGGCCACACCGCAGGGGCAGTGAGAATACTGATGGGCTGTCAGGAAAAGCTTAATACAGGAGAAAACGCTTGAGATATCTAGAAAAAGGGGTGTTTACCCACATCCACAGGAAGCTCCTGAGAATTAAAGCCAGCCCTCTGGGTCTGTGTTCTATCACTGACCTCTAAGCCTCTGATCTAATCTTTACAATGACTGTGGTTTGATCTGTGTCCATTCCAATAATGGATATTATGAACATTATGATGTACGGGATCATATCAGCTTATATGCATAAGCTGAATTATGTAAATGTCAGTAATTATCACCTAGAAATCCCTAAGATAAATAGTATTTTTTAAAAAAATTAGTTTTATTGAGATAAAATGTACATACAATAAAATTCACCCTTTACGTATACAGTTTGATGAATTGTGACAGATGTGTATTG
>NW_016107410.1:5474471-5516092 GCF_001604975.1 Cebus imitator | reverse complement strand
GGAGACGGAGTCTTGCTCTGTTGCCAGGCTGGAGTGCAGTGGTGTGATCTTGGCTCACTGCAACCTCCGCCTCCTGGGTTCAAGCGATTCTCCTGCCTCAGCCTCCTGAGTAGCTGGGACTCCCAGCACAGGCCACCACATTCAGCTCATTTTTATATTTTTAGTAGAGATGGGGTTTCACCATGTTGGCCAGAATGGTCTCGACCTCTCGACCTTGTGATCTGCCCACCTTGGCCTCCCAAAGTGCTGGGATTACAGGCGTGACCCACCATGCCTGGCCTAGCTTCCCTTTTCTTCATAGTCATGTAAAGGAAATCATTCAGTATTTAGTTTCTGTGTCTGTCTTCTTTCATTTAGCATAATGCTTTTGAAATGCAGCCCTATTCTGGTTGAACATATCTGTGGTTCATTCTTATTTATTTCTGAGTAATATTCTGTTGTCTGGATAAATCACAATTTGTTATGCCATTCACCAGTGATTGGACATTTAGGTTATTTCCAGTTTTTGACAATTATGAAATTGGCAGCTGCGAACATTGGTGTGCAAGTCTGCGTGTGGACATATGTCTTCAATCCTCTTGGAGTAGAATTGCTGAATCCTGTGATAAGTCTGTATTTAAGTTCATAAGGAATGGCCCCTCTTTATTGTAAAATGACTGTACCATTTTACATTCTCATCAGCAGCATATGAGAGTCCAGTTGCACAACATCATCACATACTTGGTATCATGTGTTTTCTTTTTTTAAATTTTGGTGATTCTAATGGGTAAGCAGTGGTCACTTACAGTGGTTTTTATGTACTTTTCCCTGTTGACCAATAATGTTGATTATCTTTCCTTGTGTTTATTTGCTGTTCTTACATCTTCTTTGGTAAAGTATCTGTTCAAATCTTTTACCTCTTTTTCTTAAATTGAGTCATCTGTTTTTTTCTTATTGAGATGGAGAAATTCTTAAATACTCTAGATACCAATTCCATATCAGATATGTTTTACATTTTTTTTTTTCCTGTATCATGGCTTGCCTTCATTTTCTTAATAGTCTTTCAAGGAGCAAAAGTTTTAATTTTGATAAAGTCTAATTTATCACAATTTTCTTAATGGTTAGTGCTTGTTTTTTGTCATAGGAAATAATTTGCGTAACCCAAGGTTATACATCATTTAGTTTTACAGAGTTAGCTTCACTTTGAGATCTGCAGTCCATCTTGTGTATGGCGTGAAATAAGGATCAGGATTTCTTTCTTTCCATACATGTATTCAGTTGTTCCAGTGCTGTTAGCTGTAAAGAGTTTACATTTCCCGTGGGATTGCTTTTGTGCCTTTGTCTAACAGTAAATGACTGTATCTGAGAGCAGACTGATTTCTAGGTTTTCTATTTTGTTCTGTTGATCTATATGTCTGTCTGATTTTATGACAGTTATCACTTCTTGATAATAGCTTTATCATAAATCAGTTTGGAAATGACTTATTTCATAAATCAAATAAGGAAAGGCCTTGTGTAAACCTTTGAAACTTGTTCTTTTTCAAAATCACCTTATTGTAATTCTTTTCACTTACACATAAATTTTTAAATCAACTTGTCCATTTTTATTTCTTTAAAAAAGCCTGCTGGGATTTGGGTTAGGATGGCCTTTCCATCCAGATCAACTTGGGGAGAACTAATATTTTAATAATAATTGATCACAGTGTATCTTTCCATGCACTAAAATCTTCTTTAATTTATCTCCATAATATTTTGTAGTTTTCAGTGCACAGGTCTTACATATATGTTGTTAAATTTATCAATGAGTATTTCACATTTTTATGCTACTTTGGTGTTTCCAAAAACTTCACATTTCTAGCTAATGTATAGAAATACAATTGAGTTTCACTTATGAACTTGGTATATGGTCTTATTAAACTCACTTATAGTTCTAATAAGTATGTTTTGTGTGGGGGAGGGGTGGTAAATTACTGAGGATTTTCAAAATAGAAAATTTGTAGTCTGTAAATAAAAATGATTTTCTTTCTTTCTTTTCTATCTGTACACTGGCTAGTCCCTCCTAATCAGTGTCAAATAGAAGTAATGAAGGTCGTGGTCCTTGCCTTCTTCCTCATCATAGGAGTAACGTTCATTCTTTTCACGGTTGGTTGATATTAGCTGTCGCTTTTTCCTAGATGCCATTTATCAGGATGAGGATATTTCTTTCTCTTCCTAGAGTGCTGAGGAGTCTCTTCCTTCCTCGCTTCCTCCCTCTTTTCTCCATGAACGGGTAGTGAATTGTGTCAAATGCTTTTTCTGCATCTATTGAGGTGATGCTATGGGCTTTCTTTTTGTTCTGTCAAAATGGGAAATTGCTTTGATAATTATTTGAATGTTTAATCCATGTTGTTTCCCTAGGATAGACCGTGTTTGGTCGTGTTGTATTATTCTTTTAATATATTGCCGAATTTGTTTTGCTGATACTTTGTTGAGGACTTTTAAGTCTGATTCATGAGAGGTATTGGTCTATAGTTTTCTTATGAAGCTTTTAGTGTTGTGGTAATGCTGCCCTCAGAAATAAATTGGGAAGTGTTTCTTCTTTTCTGAAAGAGATGTTTTAGAATTGGTTATTTCTCTTTTAAATGATTAAATGTTTGGCAGAATTTACCAGTAAAACCATTGGGGCTTGAAGTTTTATGAGAAGGATTTTCACTCTTGTTGCCCAGGCTAGAGTGCAATGGTGCAATCTCCGCTCACTGCAACCTCTGCCTCCCTGGTCAAGTGATTCTCCTACCTTAGCCTCCCAAGTAGCTGGGATTACAGGAGTGTGCCACCATGCTCAGCTTATTTAGTATTTTTAGTAGCGACAGGATTTCACCATGTTGGTCAGGCTGGTCTCGAAAACCTGACCTCAAGTGATCCACCCTTCTCAGCCTCCCAAAGTGCTAGGATTATAGGTATGAGCCACCAAGCCCAGCCTGTCTCATTGATTTCTACTCATAGTTTATTATTTCTTTCCTTCTCCTTACTTGGGATTAATTTGATTTTCTTTTAATTCTTTCTTAAAGGTAAAGCTCAGATCATTAATTTTAGGCCTTTCAAATATTTTTAAGTAAATTATTTACTATAAATTTTCCTCTAAGCACTGCTTTTGCTGTATACCACTAATTTCAATATACTGTTGTTCTATTTCCTTTCACTTCAAAATATTTTGTAATTTCCCCGGTGCCTTATCTTTTGATTCATGAGTTTTTAAGAAGTGAGTTGTTTTATTGTTTCATTTCCAAATACCAGAATATTCTAGATATCTCCCTGCTACTGATTTCTAGTTTAATCCCATTGTCAGAGAATATGCCTTCAGTTTTAATTGGCTGACATCTTTTTAATGGGATAGAATATGATCTGCATTAATATTTCATGCACATTAAAACAGAATATGTGTCCTGCCATCATAGGGTAGAAGTTCCATAAACATCAGGCAAAGTTGGTTGTGTTGCTGAAGTCTTCGGTTTACTGACTTTCTGTTAGTTCGTTCTGTCAGTTATGTAGAAGTGTTATGATCTTCATCTTTAACTTTGGAATTGTGTGTTTTCATTGCCATCAGTGAATGGTCTATATGTGCCATCATTTTCATACACGGACAGGTATAGCAGTAAGATAAATTCACATAAGCGGGTGGCTTGCTCAAAGGGTAGATGTGTACTTTACAGAGAAATTGTCAAATTTTTCTCTGTACAGGTTGGACCATTTTGGACTGCCATCAGAATTGTGTGAGAAACTGTTTTCTGGTGGCCTGGTAATACTTTTGGTTAGGTAGACAGGATCTCACTGTAGTTTTGGCTTTCATTTCTTTTATGAGTATTTGAGCCTTTTTCATATGTTTAAAATTTATGTTGTTTTCACTGTTTCTCACATATATCTTTGTCCATTTTTCCTTTGTTGGTCTTTTTCTTCTAGATTTCTATGAGCCCTTTATATATTCAGGAGATTAACCCTTTGTGATAATGTTTTCCCTGGTTTGTATTTGAGTATGATCTTTCCCCTGACTATGTTTTAACTTCTATCTTGTCAAGTATATCCATCTTTTATGGCTTTGAGATGGTTAGAAAAGGTCTTTGCTACTACAGCGTCTTGAAGGAGCTTGCCAGCATGGACATAACTTACTTGGAGTTTGCCTTTAACGTACATTTATACTTGGCTCTGAATGAGTGGCTAATTTCCTTAAATGTTTTGGATCATTCAGTGAAGATTCAACTGTGAGAAATTACAGAGACACAGTGCTGGTAACAGTGGAAACCGAAGGCTGAGCAAGGAAATCACTGTCCCTGTTTTCACAGAGTCCACCATTTAGGGACATGAGAGGTGACGAGGCCTTCGAAGAGGCAACCTGGTACAGTTTACAGCTGGGAACACTTCCAGGTCCTGCCACTGGCAGAGTGACCCTGGGAAAGTCATTTAGCTTCTCTCCAACTGTTTCTGTGTCTGTCAGATGCCCGCTGTGACAGTGCTGACAATTCAGTGGCATGGTAGATGTGGCTGCCCCTTGAGAGGAGTCATTGGTGGCGCAGCCTGTGCGGGTCGTGGTTTCTCATTGTCAGCCAGACCTCCATGTCTGCTGTGGCTTCCCGACTCTCTGGAAGAAATCTTCTCAGAAACTTTCTTGTATTAAACTTGGAGACTGTCTCAGCTTGGCCTGCCAAAGACAAATGCCGTAGACTAGGTGACTTAAACAACAGGAGTTTCTTCTTCACAGTTGTGGAGACTGACATCCATGATGAATGTGCCAGCAGAGTCAGTGTCTGGTGAGGGATTCTTCCTTGTGTTACAGATGACCGCCTTCTCACTGTGTCCTCACGTGGCCTTTCCTAGGTGCACATTGCTCATGGGGAAAAAGATCTCCTGTTTTCTTATAAGGGTACTAGTCTCATGAGACCCCTGTATGACCTAATCTAACCCTAATTGTCTTCCAAAGGCCCCATCTCCAAATACTGTCACATTGAGGTTTAGGGCTTCAACATATGAATTTTGTAGGAACACAGACATCTAGCCCATAACAGGGACCGATGCCTTTTTAAACATGGTTTCATAGGTAGAGTCTCGCTCTGTTGCCCAGGCTGGAGTGCAGTGGCACTATGATAGCTCATTGCAGTCCCAACCTCCTGGCCTCAAGTGATCCACCTGTCTCAGCCTCCTGAGTAGCTGGGGCTGCAAGCATGCACCACCATGCCTGGCTAACATTTATATTTTTTGTAAAGACCAGGTCTCGCTATGTTGCCCAGGCTGATCTTGAACTCCTGGCTTCAAGTGATCCTCCCGCCTCGACTGCCCAAAGCACTGGGATTCCAGGCATGAGCTACCATCAGCCAGAGACTGATGTCTTGAGCAGGCTGCTGACTGCATCTCTGTGACACTCTGTTCATGCCAGCCGTCAATGTGACAGCAATGGAGAGGAGCAAGTGCGCCGTGTGCCACAGGAGAGCCATCTGGGCCCTGGGTAGGGAAATCACAGAGCTTTTAGGACACTGAAAGCTGGCTTTGGGACAGGGGCTTTGGCAGGTCTGTGCCAGCCTGGATCCTTCTTGGTTTCCTCCGCAAGGTGCGTCTGTTTCTGAGGTAGAGCCACTGGGCAGTGGTGAGTTGCAGCCTGCAGCTCTGGGTGAGACTCAGAGATGGCCCCAGACTCTGTTCTCCTAGAGGAAAAGGTAGTTGCTCTCAGAGCCAGTCCTGGGAGCACAGGATGGCTGGTAGAAATAATCCATGCTCAGGAAAAGCCTGCCTTTTGCATCTTGGCTTCTCCACATTTAAAAAACGTAGCTTCCCAATACTAATATAGCATTCACTCAGCTGGGCACTGACTGACCCCATGATACCGCCGTATGAAGTTTTATGGCAGGGTTCAGGCAGATAAGCAGACCCCTCTAAGTGATGTGGAATAGGGGTTTGTGTCCAGGGGAGACTTTCCACATGGTGGTTGCTGGTGCAGACGTCTTGGTAAGGCGGTTGCCTCTGAGTGTGGTGTTGGCCTGAAGTCCGCAGGTGCGCAGTTGGGAAAGAAAGCTGGGCAAGGACAAACTAGCGCCCATGAAGACGGCCCAGACCTGTATGTGACCCTCACTGTCTCAGCCTCCATGACATTGGGCATCCCGCGGAGGAAGCTGACGCCTTTGCCACGGAGCTATACGCACGCCTGACTCATGACTCAGCGAAGCTGGGGCCGGGGATGCGGCACGGAGAATCCCCGGGCCCCACGCTGCCCCCTCGCCCCAGGTGAGTCTGTGGAGCCACGGAACGTGCCCGGCTGAGCTGCAACAGCACTGCGCCGCTGCACCTGCACCCTTCACGGTGCACGCAGGTGTCTCTGCCAGTCAGCTTCAACTCGGAGCCATGCAGGAAGGAAATTCTCGGCAACATAGTTCCAGCTCAGCTCTGCCATGCAGTATATGCAGTCACTGCGAGGGGGTCTGTTATTTTTTTCCACTTTATAGGTAGGACAGTGGAGGGAAGGAGAGGTTAAGTGACCTGCCCAAAGCCACACAGCTAGTAAGTGGGGCTCCCACTTTAGTGCCTTGGAAGCTGCCACCCAGTTCCTCTACTTTTTTGCCCCAGGAAGCCCACCCCAGTCTTCAGGAGCTGGACCTCAGGGCCCTCCGGTCCATGGGTAGCTCCGCAAAGATGCAGCCCCGCAGGTGCAGGAAGCTTCCCACACACCCTCGATAGCCACGGTAGAGCTCAGTCCCGGTCTCTTGGAGGTTGAAGTTTCTTTTCTTTTCTTTCTGACAGAGTCTCGCTCTATTGCCAGACTGGAGTGCAGTGGCGCCATCTTGGCTCACCACAACCTCTGCCTCCCAGATTCAAGTGATTCTCCTGCCTCAGCCTCCCAAGTAGCTGGGATTACAAGCATGAGCCACCACCATGCCTGGCTAATTTTGTATTTTTAGTAGAGACGGGGTTTCTCCATGTTTTTCAGGCTGGACTCGAACTCCCGACCTCAGGTGATCAGCCCACCTTGGCCTCCCAAAGTGCTGGGATTACAGGCATGAGCCACCATGCCTGGTGAAGTTTCTTTACGTTTCCCTGCATTTCCCCATGTATACTTATTTCTTGGTGACAAGCTTCCTGTGTTTCTCTTATAAGAGT
The DNA here is from genome assembly GCF_001604975.1 of Cebus imitator. Lineage (NCBI taxonomy): Eukaryota > Metazoa > Chordata > Mammalia > Primates > Cebidae > Cebus > Cebus imitator. The sequence continues at coordinate 5,508,997 of NW_016107410.1, read as the reverse complement.
GCTGAGCAGGCTTGGCGGGGCTCACCGTGAGCACCTGATGCAGCCGGCAGGTGGAGGAAAGTTGTGTGTGGATGACGTATTCGGGCCCCTTAACAACAATTCCTACCTTTTATTGGCAGCTGCTGCCAGGGCATCCATTGTAGGTATTCTGCTGCCACTAACAGAGGAGGAACTGAGGTCCAAATGTTTGTTTCCCAAGTAAGGCATGGAGCTCAGAGTTGAGCAAGGGCCTGCTGGCACTGGGTCAGCCAAGCCCTGGTTCTGCAGCAACTTTAGCAGATGGAGGAAGGGCCACCACAGCCATGGGTGGCATCTCTTGAGCTGCATCTCAGGGTGGGCAGCACACCCCAGCCCCTGTGCCCCAGGGGTCTAGATAGGATCAGCACAGATTTTTTGAACCTCTGGAAACTTAGGGAGGAGGGCTTTGCAAACAGAGATGGAATGGAGCCAGAGGGGTTTCGGGTTTGGGGTAAGCACGGTGAGAATTCAGTCTCCACATCTGGGGCCTCAAAGTTCTCGACTTTCCTGACCGCCTCAGTCTCCCAACCTGTGCTTCCTGAGTCCCATTAGCACCGGGGGCTGCTGACGTGCGAGTCTTGGGTCGTGTGTCTTAGTCAGGTCTAGCTGTGATAACAAAACACCGCAGACTGAGTGGCTCCTAAAGCACAGACACTTATGTGTCACGGTTCTGGAGGCTGCAGTCCAAGGCGCCTGCACATTCAGTGTCTGGGTGGGGCCCTTCTCCTGTTTCACAAGACAGTGCTGCTCACGTCTGCTCACATGTGGAAGGCGTAGGCCAGCCCTCTGGGGCCTCTTTTATAAGGGCACTCATCCTGTTCATAAGGGCTCTGTCTTTGCCACCTGATCGCCTCCCAGAGGCCCCACCTCCTCATCCCAACACCTTGGCGATTAGGTTTCCACGTGTGAATTTTGGGGGGACACTCAGATCATCATGTTCACCTTATTTTCCGTGGGTGCTGTCTCCTGGAGCTAGGCTGAGTCCCTGCACAAAGGGAGCTTTGATGTGGGGCTCCTGACCCCTCCCGCCCTGTCCCCTGCTGTGTAACCTCTGCATAGAAGGGACGGAAGATTTGTCAAGAGGCCCAGTTTGGGACAGTCCTTACTGGTAATTTGAGGAGGTGAAACTTCAGTGAGGTGATTACTTTAAATAAGCTTTTAAATGTGAAACAATGGTAGATTAATGGAGTTTTAAAGGTAGTACAGAGAGTTCCCTTATCCCCTCCCTCCAGCCTGCCCTCAGGCTCACACCACGCATAGCCGGCACAAGACAGAACTCTGTCTAGACTCTTTTCCTGTCCCCAGTTTCCCTGTGGATGACCTTCTGCTCCAGGATCCAGTCTGGACGCCGTGTCGCATTTAGTTGTCACATCTGCTTAAGTCTCCAGTCTGTGACAGTTTCTTGGTCATTTCTTGTGTTTCATGACCTTGACGCATGAGGAGTAGTGGTTGGGCATTTTGTAGAATGTGTCTCAGTTTGGGTTTGTTTGATGTTGTTTCACAGTTAAAATGAGTATGGATTTGGGGATGTTACACCGTGGAGGGTGAACCCAGGCTGGAGTGCAGTGGCACAATCTCAGCTGACTTCAACCTCCACCTCCCTGGTTCAAATAATTTCCCTGCCTCAGCCTCCCTAGTAGCTAGGATTACAGGTGTACACCACCACACCCAGCTAATTTTTTTTTGTATTTTTAGTAGAGACGGGGTTTTACCATGTTGGCCAGACTGGTCATGAACTCCTGACCTCAGGCAATCCGCCTACCGTGGCCTCCCAAAGTGCTGGGATTACAGGCGTTAGCCACCAGGCCTGGCCCTGTTTTTCCCTTTCTATACTTTGTGTTAGATTTGAGTCTCCAAGTCCAGCCCAAACTCAAGGGCAGGGGATAGGGCGGGAAGATTAATCTCCAACTCTTGGAGGTTGGAGTAGCAAAGAATTTATGAACATATGTTGCCAAAACCACCACTGCTGTCGACCCATATTTTCAGGGAGACACTTGACCCTGTAAAGATACCCTCTTGCCAGTGAAGTGGCTTTTCATATGGCTTTGTTCAGTTTTGAACATGAAGCAGGCTGGCTGCCTCTTCCCAGGTTCTGACACGCGGTTTGTGAATTTGATTCATCAAATGCGTAGGGAGAAGCTGATTTCTTTGCCTGTGTATGATGCTGCATCAGAGCTCTGCTGGCAGTTACATTTTAATATTGGGAGATCTGAAGGCTGTGTCTGATGGGGGTGACACATGGGAGCTTGAAGCAGAAGAGCTGGATGGGCCCCAATGTCAGGAGATAGTGGTGCTTACATTTTGCCTATGGGACTCACTTGTTTGCTTGTGAAGGTAAGGTAACAACTTAGAGGAAGCGTTAAGATAACGTCAGTAGCAGACTGTATTTTTAGATGCTATTTTCTCTACCCATGTATATGTGAATTTTCAATTGCCCTGTGTGCATTTAAGGGGAAAAAATATACGGTTTTAAATAGCTCTGGCCATAACTGACCCCGTGGCAAATTCAGTTGGCTCTGTGTTGAAGGATTGTTGGGCCAGTGGTGTGTTTCATGTTCCAGAATCCTCAGTCAACTGCTTGGTGAGTTGTTATCTGTGGAAAATTCTATTTAGAAGAGGCTGTTCTCAGCATTCTGACCAACTCGTATTGATCAATGACTGCTACTCATTTTAGCAGAATAGTGGGAAGGCGAATCTCCTACAGGAAAAGAAATACATAATGGTTTTCTTTTCCATTCATAAAACTTTTATTCCACTTACATGAATTTAATACACATGTTCGTTATCTGTTTTTGAGCATCTTTTCCAATTCCTGGTGACACAATTGAGATGTGAAAGCATGCAGTATACCCCCACCTGGTGGCAGCATACCTGACTATTTGTACGTGGAACAAAGCTGATCTGTAGAGCAAGTGGGTTGCAGATGATTGGCTCCAGCAGGTGGTGAATTGCTGAAATCTGTAACTTTCTTTTGCAGGACGATTTCCTGTTCAGTGTCTCCATTTTAAGTGGGATTCTTTGCAGCATCCTGGCTGTGCTGAAGTTCATGCTGGGGAAGGTTCTGACCAGTAGAGCACTCATAACAGATGGTGAGTAAGGCCAGGGTGCCTAATCTCTGGGGGCTGGGCTCACGGTGGAGGAAGGTGTTGTTTGGGTTTCTCTTAGTTGCTTGCCTTGCCGGAGAACTCAATAATTTGAAATCCATTTCTCACTCTCCTACCCGCCTCAAGCTGCTTAATGGTTCTCAAAGCTCCCGTATCAGGGCAGGTATCTTGTATACTGGGAATTCAATAAACTCTTCTTAAATCCCCTCCACTCTGACCTCCTAGCAGGGAGGCTCGGGGCTCCCCAGCCTCTTAATCATGAAGCACAAAGGGCTTCCTGGAGTCTTGGGTTTTATGAGCGTTGCTCCCCATAAAAAGTAAGTGCCTTTTCTGGATTCTATAAATGTTTCCTTTGTGGATTCTCCATGCTTGGGTTTCCTTTCAGCTAGTGGGACGCTCGCCTGGGAGATGAGGTTGCAGTTACCAGGTGCCTGCTCTGGGGAAATAAACTGTGTGTTCTCTGCTTAGAATCTCAACCAGCTAGAAGAGTCTGTGTGTCCCTGTGCGACAGGAGGAACTTCCTTTGTGATCTTTGGGATAACAGAGAGAGGGTGTGTGAGTGCAGGAAAAGTAAGTTTCAGGCCCCGGACTCTCCGAGACACTCACTGATGAATAGACAAGAAACTTGATGGGCAGTGCCGCCTGGACATGTGGCTTTTATTTATTCCTGAGGATGTGCAGAGCCAGGGGTCAGAAGTAAAGTGCTAAGGGGTCAAAGGGCAAAAGTCTTACGGGATGGTGGGTATGTCTGCACAAAATAGAGCAGAAATACTTGGATTCTTTAAAAAAATTTATATACATATGTGTGTGTCTGTATATATATGTATGTATGTACACACAATATTTTATGTGTGTGTGTGTGTGTGTATGTATATATATATATATATATATTTTTTTTTTTTTTGAGAGATAGGGACTCGCCATGTTTTTGCCCAGGGTAGTTTCAAACTCCTGAGCTCAGGCAGTCCTCCCACCTCAGACTCCCAAAGTGCTGGGATTACGGGTGTGAGCCACTGCGCCCGGCTCGATGGTTTTTTAAGAAACACCTCCTTGTCCCAAACTCTCAAGTCTCTTTCGTGTGTGAAGTGTGTAAGTGGAGATGTGCGTGGTGACAGTGATGGTTGGCAGGGCCGGGGTGGGGAGGCCCTTCTCACCCACGGGGCAGAGCATGGTGACATGGCATAGGCTGCTTGTCTCATCCGATGTTGAGGACCTGCTGGGTGCAGAGCTGGACTTTGCAGTGGGCAGGGCACAGGAAGCCAAAGTGACATTTCCACCCTGACACTGAGCTCTGGCCCAAGAATCCGTCCGCAGAGGTGGTGGGACTGTTGGCAGATGTGTGGGCAGGTCTGAGGGGTGAGGGTAGGGTGTGGGCTGGTTGTCCTTGCTGGGGGGCCAGAAGTCCCTGTGCCCACCGCCTGCTCCCACTCCCACTCCTGGGTCTGCAACGCTGTCTTTTAGGAATGCAAGAGGAGGCCCCCAGCTTTTCAGCCATAGCTGTTCTCGGAAGAGCATCAGCCATGTGCACGGATGTGCATGGGGTTCCTCTGAACAGGCCTGAGGATGTAGGGGGTTACAGGACCTGACATCCTGACTGCAAAATCCCGGGACCCCAGACGTTCATCAGTTGCCTACTCACCAGGCTGGCTGCACTGGAATTGCTTGGGGTATTTGCTGAAAACACAGATTCCTGGGCCCACCCCAAAGATTCTGATTCCAGGGGATTGAGTTGGGGCCCGGGAACTGGTGTTTTATGCCAGCGCCCCAGTCCATGTGGCGCACAGTGAGGTTTGGTGCTGTCCCTGTGCCCACCCCAGGGGCCAAGTACAGCATCTCCCAAGGGAGGATGGCCCCTGCTGTGCCCAGCACTCCCGCATATCATGTGACATACAGCTCAGAGTCCTTCCTCAGGGGGCCCCGCCCCACAGCTGCTGTTGGTTTCTGCCTTTGTGAGATGCCACCTTGCTTCTCGGGTTGAGGAAGCCTTTAGTCCATATGAAACCAAGGCTATTTAGATGGTAAAAGTGATTTGAAACGGTGCGAGGACTGCCTGCCTTGACTGCTGGGGTTTGAGCCTGCCTCCTACCCGTGCAGCGTCAAGCAGCGCGAAGGCCCCTCCACGTGCAGCAGGTGGGCGGGGCCCACTCCTCAAGCTCCGATGAAGCTCTGGGTTGCCACCTCCTGCCAGACTGGGGGCAGTCAGGATCCTGCTGCCGTCAGGTCCCAGGTTTGATGCTGTTGGAACATGAAGTTGCAGTAACACTGGCCCAGCAGGGTTTACGCAGTTCTCTTGTGGCTGGCGCTGTGCTAGGTGCTGCGCTGGCTGGGAAACCAGCCCTGAAGCAGAGCCTCCCTTTCCGTTTTCTGACTTCTTGCTGTGAGGCATCCTGCCCTGATCCCCAAAACGTGGTTGCAACTGAGCCAAGTAACCCCTCAGCTACAAATAGACACATCTTTCTACCAGAGCTGGATCTAAAGACCTTGTATCAGCCTCCTGAGAATGACACAGCATACTGAGGCCACAGCCTGGGTATCTGGGGTCTCTGCCACCCACTGACACATTGTAGAATTGTAGGCAGCTTGCATCCAGTTGACCCTAATGTATTTTCCTGCAAGATGCGGCTTCCTTGGCCCGGCCTTTCCTATCTGGGGCAGACCTGGGATTTGGGGTAGGGAGTTCACCCACTGGGATTTTTGTAGTCTGCTGCTTTGTGGTCTGAAAAAGCAAATGCCTTCCTTGGCCGTGGAGCCTTCCTTTCCTTAGGGATGAGTGTAGCCAGGACGGGGGGTGGGTGCTGTGCCAAGAGCGGAGGGATGAGTGGGCCCTGGCCAGGGCTTTGGGTTGGGACCTCCAGCTGCCTTAGAGGTCCCTTTATGTGGCTCCGAGGGCCATACTCTGGCCCAGCCCTTTGGGCTGCAGAGTGGAGCCCTGGCTGGCCTTGGCTTCCCTTAGCTGCCTACCTCCCTGACAATGTCCCCTCACCTAGAATAAGCGGGAAGGGCAGGAATCTCTGTGGTAGGCAGGATGGGTCTGAACAGCTTTCTGGGGTCCCGATGGTGAATCCAGAGGCAGCTCCTTGGGCAGTTCCTGGGTGGGCAGTCAAGCCCCTCTGGCTTGCAGACCCCTGGCATCGTGATCTGCTCACTGACTGCAGTTGGGCTACAGACAGCCTCGCTGGCCAGACACCTGACTGTGGATCCAGCAGTCAGAGCCCCCAGCAGGAGTCCCTGACCCCACCTGGCCCATGGCCATGGGGCTTGACACCCCCTCCTCGGAACACTGGCCCTGTGACTTGGTTGGTGGTGTTTCCTAAGATTATAGATACTCCAGATACACATCCTCTGTCTACTCTTCGCTGTTCTGGCTTCCACTATGTGATACGGTGTACAGGGGAGAACATCAATAAGGCTGCTTTTCTCATAAAACAACTTCTGACGGATTTATGCATAAGAATCCATCACACACATAAGCAATATTTCCATCATACTTGTGAACTAGGGAAGAGGTCATTACAAAGAAAAGTGAGGGGTTTGGGTGGAAACTGTCTCACAATCAGGTGAAAAGTAGAACAGCGGTCCTCCAGGTGGAGGGAGTCTAAGGAAGGGGTATAGGGGGGTCCCTTCCTTCCTCACTCAGAAGTGGGGGAGGGCAGAACAGGGAGAACTTGAGGTCTAGGGTGTGATTTGGGATATTTTGCCAAATGTTGAAACAGGTAGGGTGATATGATTGCTGTTTTCCGCCGAGTCCTCTGGTCATTGGTGGTGGGGAGCAGAGTGGAGGGAGCTGGGAGCTGAGCAGGGGGAGTCCTGTGGAGAGGAGGCAATGGCAGCTCGGATGGGGTGAGGGAGAGGGTGTGGGAGGTGGTGGGGTAAGTATAGATGGGCAGCGGAGGGATGAATCAGCGAGTGGGTTTGATGAGAGAGAGACAGAGCAGAGGCCGTGTCCCCACCCCTGAGCCTGTTCCCAGGGGTCGCTGTGCTCTGTGGCCCCAGGATCTCCTGCTAGGTGGCGTGTTGCCGGCAAAACATGCAGCAGTAATTATAGCCTCCTGCTAACTCTACTATCTGGGATCTGGGCTTTTTCCATTCATTGATTAGCAGAACTAGGGAGCGATCTGTAATTATCTCCTCTCTGTTCTTTCCTTACTTTGGAAGGTGGGCGGGAAGGACAGGGTCAGGGAGCCATGGCTGTCATCAATGTTGGGGGTTCCCTGTGGCTGCCATCCAGGCTGTGGCTGAGCCCACCGTCCTCTCTCGGGGGGAGGGCTGGCCTCCCCTGTCATCTGGCAGGGGCTGGCTGAAGTGGGCCAGGCTGACCCTGCCAGCTGCCTTGCTGTTTGCTGGGGCATCCTTATAGCTGGGAAGTATTCTTCAGGGAAAGAAACAGCAGGATGTGGACGAAGGAGACTGTGGAGAGATTCCCGACTTCCCCCACTTTACCCTGTGTGTGCAGTCAATGTGGTCTGATCTGGTTTATGGCTTTGGGTGTGTCATTGTCATGGGTTTGTTCCTATCGGGACGACTGGGCTGAAGCTTGCTTTTTATTAGTTAGGGTAATGTGATTTTATACAACAAACACATACTACAAATCACAGGAAGAGTGAGAGGGCCCTGAGGGAGTGCTCTGGATGAGGGGCGCAGCTACGGGAACAGCTGGGGCGAATCTGGAAACTCCTCTGAAACAGGTATGCGCTCTTCTGCTCACGTCCAACTCTCAAGTACCCCATCCGTGATGATCTTTCAAGTACACAAGAAACTTTAGAATATTCTGCATGCAATGAATGTGTTTAACTACACAGATCCTGATCCAGTTGGCAAAGCCAGACTGGGGGAGCTCTAATCAGGATGGCCCCAGCCATCGCTTTGTGCCATTGGATGCTCCTAAACCGATAACAGCATTTCTTCACTAGAGTGGGTCTGTGGTCCCAGCTGTAGGGAAAGGGCCAAGCTCAGGGGGCTGGCCCTGCAGAGGGGAGTGACGGCAGGGCCTGCCTGCTGCACTGGTGCGGCTGGCGACTCAGGGCTCTTCATGTGGAGTAAAGGATGTTCAGAGTGATGCCCCAGGTGGCCACAGACGCGGTCCCCAGTCCCTGTGTGCTCAGTCCAGCATCCTCAGGCAGACTCACGAGAAGTGACGCTGAAATGAGTCAGGCTCTGTCATCACAAAAGGTGAGCCGAGCTGGGCAGGGCAGAGTCCCCTCCTAGAAGATATGGTGAACAGGTGACCCTGCCACCAGTCTCTCAGCTGTGGGCCATTGGGGAACACCTGGTGGACCCGCTGTCAGGAGCAGCAAGCTGGGCCGTCCTTGGTGCTGGCTGGCAGAGCGGGTGACTTGGTGGAGCTGAGTGGACATCTAGTGGCTGTCTGGGGAACCGCACACTCATTGCCTCTTTTCCAATCAGCAGCTGGCTTGAGCTTCCTTCTCCTGGGGTGACTGATGTCCGTGGGAGCTGGGCAGGGGTGGTTCCCTCCCAGGACCCAGCGCTCAGGCCGGGCCCCTGCCTCCATCCTCTGTGTGGTCACTCATTAATGCAGTGGTCATTTGCACCCCTGATGAATGCCGGACCCTGTCCTGGGACTTCGAATACTGCAATGAGATGACAAAGCTCCTGTCCTTAAGCTTAGGTTTCTAGTGAGAGAGGAGGGGGGCGGTTAAAATGGCGAAGCTTGCATGTTAGCTGGAGGCAGAAGGGTATTGGGCAGACAGGAGGAGGTGTAGGGGCTGGGGGCTGCGGACAGGGCTGGGTGGGAGGTGACCTGCAGTAGCGAGGCCCTGGGTAATGGTGACAAGTCCAGTGGCCTTGAGGTGAGGGCAGGGCAGCTGTCGCAGCGTCGTGTGGCTGGATGCGAGAGGTCTGGTGGGATCTGAGCTGGTGACGGGGGTTTTTCTGCCAGAGTCTGGCTGCTGCTCACTGACAGAGGGTCCCCTTCATGGGGAGAACCTAGAAGCCACCCTAAGCCATTCCTTTCCCATGTGGCCTTTGACAGCTCAGGTAAAGTAGAAGTATCACACGTAAGCTTTGAGACCCAATGGGCTGCTGTGTGAAGGGGATGGCGGTCGCTATCCAGTAGCTCCAGTTGTTTTTACGGCCATTTCTCCAACCATGTAGCCAATACTTTGCAAAAAAATTTTTTAACATAATAGACTTTACATTTCTCTTCTGGAGGGAAAGGAAAAGTCCTCAGGTTACTTAGAGGAGACTTGGGAGGGAAAGGATGTAGGTTTGGGTAGAATCCCAGCCCTTCTTAACCTGGATAACCTCCACAATGTATTTAAACTCACTGTTAGTTTTCTCATCGGCAAAAACAGGGATGGTGATGATAATGTGTCATCACAGGATTGAGATTTACAGGTAACTGCACATCCTGAACACCCAACTCAGAATCTGGCCCAGCAGACACTCAGATATGAGTCCCCAGGTAATTTGAATGTCTACTGTGAGCCCAGAGCTGTCTTGGGCACTGTGGACTCAACAGAGAACCAAACCCTTGCCTCTGGGAGGCTTGTGTTCTAGTGAGCATGGGGGAGACGGGCTATAAACCACACACACCATCAGTCCCCGGAAGAGAAATAAAGCAGGTACAGGATGATGGTGGGGGTGACGGCTCTATTCTGGGAGATATCTGGTGACATTTGGGCAGAGTCTTGATGGGCCCAGGTGGTGGCTGTCACTCGTGAGAGTTTTGGGCACTGTTCCTTCCGGCACATGTTCCAGTGTGTGGAGGCACGACTGGCATTTGGGTAATTTTCTTGGATTTCTTGGCACTGCCATCTAACCTCACTCTGCTTCCTTTGCAGGGTTTAACTCCCTTGTGGGCGGCGTGATGGGCTTTTCCATTCTTCTGAGTGCGGAAGTGTTCAAGCATGACTCAGCGGTCTGGTACCTGGACGGAAGCATAGGTGTTCTCATCGGCCTCACCATATTTGCCTATGGGGTCAAGTAGGTTCTTGTGCTTTCCTCTTTGCTTTCCCGGCAGCCAGGAGCGCCACTTTTCCACACCTTCCTCAGTCAGGAAATGATAGAGTAGGCTTCTGAAGGTCACCTTTTGTTACCTGTGCCCCTCCTGAGCCTGACCAGTGTCAGGTGACTGGAAAAGCGCCCAGCAGAAGTCAGATATTCTTGAGGGTGGCACAGAAGTGAGGGAGGGACAAGAGGCTTCTGGCCTTTAAGCCATAAAGGCACTCCCTTCCTTCTATCGCATGCCTTGCGGAGCCTGTATCCTGACATGTATGCTCCTTCCTCTCTGTCTTCATGATGCCCCAGGGAAGCACCTTTATGTGGTTTCCTTGCAAGTGGAGCCCTTCCTGCCACACGTGGGGAATGCGACAGTGTGCTGGTCAGAGGGTGCATCCCTAGACTTAGAGAACTTCTGTGAAAGGGGACTAGTCAGTGCAGAAAGGCCATGAGGCGTCACCGACATGGGCGTCAGCACCCAGGCTGGAGCTGGCCTTTCAGAGAACCGTTTGTTTCTAAAGGGTGCTGTGCTTTTAAATGCTAAAATGCTTCCATCCCTCAAGGAAAGGTAGGATGGCTATCATCAAAAAGAGGGCCACCTGCAAGTGTAGGTGAGGAAGTGGAGCTCGCATCTATGGCTGTGAGAATGGACAGTGGCGCAGCCATGGTGGCAGCTCCTGAAATTGTGAAACGTGGAGTTACCATGGGCCCCAGCTGTCCATGAAATAAACAGCAGGGTTATTCATAACAGGCAAAATGTAGAACAGCCCAACCATCCATTAACTGACGAACGGATAAATGTGGTAGAGCTATGCAGAGGACTCCTATTCAGTCCCAACAAGGAACGAAGCACTAACACTCGCTACAAGGTGGATGGAGTTGAAATGTTACGAAGGAAGTCACGAAAGGCAACGTGTTGTGTGACTTTGTTTATATAAAACATGAAGAGGCAAACCCACAGAGGCCAGAAGGAGGGTGCTACTCATCAGGTGTGGGGAGGATGGGGTGTGACGCCACAGCAGGCATGGGGTTTCTTTTTGAGATGACACAAATTGATGAATATACAAAAAACTGCTGAGTTACATAGGGTGAATTTTGTGGTATCTGAATTATCTTAGAAAAAAAAAAATGAAAACGTTTCCCTAAAGCTCCCAGCCCCATGCGCTGGAGGGTCTGGTGGGGAGGTGACTTTGTCTATCTTGTCTCTGCAGACTCCTCATCGACATGGTGCCGAGGGTGAGGCAGACACGTCACTATGAGATGTTTGAGTGAAGGGGGCCAGCGTCTGCATGAGAGACCATCGAGGTTAGAAGTTTCCACATAGGCAAAGGGTGCCAATATTTAACTGAACATCTGGTTTCTTTTTGGAAGTTTTCTTTCACACGATCTGTCGTTACAAGACAAGGTCTGCCCAGCCAGGTGGATCTATCTTGCCCCCTTCACCTGCCGCCCCCATCAAACATGTTAGGACAACGCCCCTAGGAGGGGACCCGCTTCCCCATCTCCAGCCGGGACTGACGTTTTTTATTCTCTGGAGTACGATGGTTCTCGTGAGTAGGATGAGACCTTTGCTTGGCAGAAAGGCCTTTGGTGGTGCTCTGAGCCTGCGCTGCATAGGACTGAGCAGACCCACCGCCTCCAGCCTGTGCGGCCCCCCTCTCCTGGTTCCAGGTCTGTCCTCTCCTGGCAGGTCTTAAGGGAAGATTGCACCCCTCACCCTTTACACACCCAGAACCATCAGTATGACACTTCCTAATTTCTATCAGTGTATCTCATTAGTTTCATACTGTTTTACTAATCCTAAATTTAAACTGATTTGCTCAAAAGGAGACCATTCTATTTTTTAAAGTACTTAGTACTTAGTGATATACGTATGAGCTTTGCATGGACGAATTCAATAAGCACATGACCCTTTCTTGTACATTCAGGACCTGAACATCCATGTGAAAACTGGCTCCATTTTTGAGAGATGTGAAACTACGGTTTATTTGTAATAATTGTAATCTCTCCATATATGCATATATCTATCTATACGCTGTGTTAAGTGGTAATTGTATATTACAGTCTGAGAGATGGTTCGCTGCTCTGTAAGGAACAAGACGTTCTCAGCTGATGTCATGGTAGGTTTCGATTCCGTAGCAGTGTTCCCCAACCTGCAACGTTCTGTACCTCTCACGCCACTGCTCGCCCCGGCAGTAGTGTCTGACCAATAAAGACCTTCACCCGTTTTGTATGGTTTGGGAAGACAATCTTTGGGAGTCGTCACTGTGCGGCACCAACACATGGGGAGTCCCGTCATGGGCAGGTTTTTCGCTGTGGCTGAAGGATGACATGGGAGGGGAAGCTTGTGCCTAGGGGGCTTGAGCGTGGAGCCCCTGAAGGACTGCAGCACAGACCACCCCCTCTGACCACTCAGGTAGGGGCTGTACACTCACCTGGCGGTGCTGGAGGCTGCTCTTGCCTGGAGCTGAGGGACAGCTGTGCCCAGGCCTTGCTCCAGCTTTGGGGCCCTGTCTTCCCTCCAGGCTGGTGGAGGGAAGGGAGTTTGTTCTGTGAGGTCATGGAACCTTGATCCAGTATCATGCTTACAGGTGTCTTCCCCAGCAGTGCCCTGAGGAATATGTCGAGGGATGTTAACATGTAACATGAAACTAAAGCAAGCGTGGGAAGTGCAGGATCCTGTTTGTTAGTTTCTCTTCTGCTGGTTTTCTTGCTGGGTCTAATATACATCATGGAAACTAAGGGAGGGAAGCTAACAACTAACTGGTGGCGTTGCCCAAATGCAGGCACTCGGCTTTCCCTTGGCAACTTTTTCAGGACTTGTGTTCCAACAAACACGCTATGTGAACTGTGTGGTGTCTCCATTCTGGTCAGTAGCCAGGAGGCCCGCCAGCTTGAGAGAGGCCATGCAGATGAGGGCCAGTGTCACCTGCAGACAGACTGTCAGGACTAGAGCCTCCCTGCCTGTCTCTGGGCACTTGCCTAACCAAATGCTCCCAGCTCACTGCTTCCTGGCTCCAAAGCTGCTCTTGAGAGGGAGAAATCTATTCCAGGTCCGGTGGGTGCTGGTGCTCAGCCCCTTGTAGGGCTATTTTCATTAGCTCATTCCAAAAGATTTTTATTAGTAAATCACTGGTGCAGTGCACAGTTATCTCAAAGTCTAGCAGTTCACTTTCTAATTCAATTCCCTTCTAGGGGAAGGCAGGGCAAGGAGAGTGCTCTAAAACGAGTAGCGGTGGATGTGCTATAAGGGCAAGAAAACACAGTAGAAAACCTTCCCTCTCTACTCCGTAAACACACCTTCCCGTCTTGCTAGCCGCAGTTTCAGTGGTGCGCTGCAAATGGTGAAATGCAGCTGGGGGAAGGTGTGTTGGGGACACATCGACAGCAGCTCAGCTTTGTTCTGGAGGTGACCCGGCATGCACACAGCCCCCCAAAATTACTTCCACCTGTCACACAAGAAAAGTTTATTGAAAAATAAAGTTCTCCCTAGTTTTCTCTACAACAGTGGAAAACAAAGCAGTGCTCTCTATGCCAGTACAGTACGTTTGGACAGCGACACTTGTTTGCAGAAGGCTGCATTACTTCACCCCAGAAGTGAACCACAGAAAATGGCTCTAACAGGATCTGTTTGAAGACACAGATGCAAATGGCCATTAGCTTAAAGCCGTCAAGGTTGTGACAGCTACTACAGAAGGGACGTTACCATCTCCTTTGGCATCAACTATTATGCTTTAATACTTGGGTAGGACAGTGAGCAAAATGCTTCCCAAGTTCGCTCCCTCTCAGCTTTGGCGGACGTGAGACTGCTCTGAGGTTCCTGGCATGCTGTCCTGAGAGGCGTTTAGGCCTCCAGCACCACAGATCCTCTAAGTACCCACCCCGTCCCCACCATCAACAGTGGCCCTACCCACCACATAAGCACAGGGTTCCCCAGCTGTGGGGTCAGGGTGGCAATGAGGGAGTGTCTTAAGGCTCCACAAAACCTGGGCCAGAGAGACGCTTTGCAGACGGGAAATTCCAATCAATCAATCACTGCATCCGTAAGACTATGAGACTGCTGATTTGGCTGAAGAGAATCCAAAGGAATTTGAAAAAGACACCAAACTCCAGCAAATTCCACACCTGCAATCTATCCAGAGTTGTGCCAAGACAGGGCAGGAGATAAAGAGATAAAGCTTTCAACCCACTGGGGAAGTAAAAGGCTAATCTCCCAAAACAAAAAGCAAACTGATATTAGGTGGTTTGGGAAAACATCGTTCAACTGTGAGCAGCCCTAGGAGCTGTTCTGAGAGGCCAAAACCCCTGCCCCATCGCCCCCATCTGGCAGGGTGGGGTTGGGTTTTCTCTGGGACCAGGCCAGGGAACAACCTTTCATTTGATGGAAACATGCAGAGCTAAGCAGCCTGGGAGTCCGATCCCTGAGGACAGGAGGGGCCACCCTAGCCCCTAGGGGGCAGCAAAAGGACCTGCTTGAGGAATGCGTAAGTTCAAACGGTCGGTCATGCCGCCTTAACACAGACAAGCCTCCATTACTGCAAAGGAATACTGTTAACTTTGACTCAAGGGGCGCAGTCTGTCAGAGAACACATTTCAATTTCTAGCTCAAAAATGTTCCTTGAAGAAAACCCCTGGAATGTTCTGAAAGACATCAGTGGGATAGGGTCCAGTACGTGGCTGGCCAAAGGTCACCTTTACCCTTTCCAGCTGGAGTTCATAAATTCTTGCAGCCTTGTTTCCTTGGGGGCTGAAGCCTGGCATATTTTCAAACCAGTACATTCAAGAATACAGTAAAATGCCAACCAGCAGGGTAGGCCCAGAACTAGGAATACTCTAAACCAGTAATTCTACAACCTTCAATCAACTTGGAATCATGTTTTCATGTAGCTATCATTTTTGAATCAACAGGAAGGGAATGAGCTCAGCTCTTTATTTCTCAAGTTTTAGGAAACACTAATGACAATACTCAACATTTACTAGGGCTTACTATGTGCCAAGCACTGTGCTAAACACTGAATCCTCACAAAACCCTAAATGCTAAGCAAGCTAGGGTAATTTTTTTCTGCATTCGAAACACTACAGCTAATTTGGTCTTTTGCTATAAAAACTTTGTCTCCCACTTTTTGTTGAAGCCAACAAGAATCACAGGAACTCACCCTCAGCTTCACCAAACTCCCAGCTTCCTAAATGAGCATGAATCTATTTCTGTCCAGCCATCTACTCACATGAAGAGCAGCCCCACAGGGACGAATGGGATTAGAATAAAGCCAATAGGGAATTTAAAATACGTTTAAATAAATAAAATAATCCAGGCTTGGGATAGTAACACATACAACACAGCCTGTCGTTAACAAAATACTTTTTTTTTTTTTTTAATCAAGAATTTTTGGCCAGAGGGGAGGGTGGCAATGTCTAATTATATACACACGCTAGGTAAACCACCTTGGAGAAATGGGGTGGCCACCTTGGTCTGCTCTAGAAAGCACACACCTACCTATAGACACACAGTTTCAGTCCAACACATCATACTGATGTTAAACCCTGCCAGTGAGTTGTACTGGGCTCCACTCCCAAAGGGGAAGCTCATTATTCACCTTCATTAAATCCTGCATTCACTAAGGAAACAAAAAAGGGGTGCACGTCCTTTCCCTTTCATGATGCTAACTAGTTCAAGTATTTCTTCTCCAAGCAGGGCCTTGAACTCCTTGGATGCACTCGCTCACATGCTTCTGCCTCAGCCACACCTCAGCAAGTGCGTGGTGGCAGGGAACACAGGTCACTTGGCACACTGGCAACCAGCAGTCCCAAGGCAGACCAGAAGGTATGGCAGAATCCAGCCTTTTCTTGAGGTTCTCAAGGCTTCACACCCTCCTCTGGGGGTGGATGCATACATACTATGGCCTGGCAGGGGGGTTGCAGGGAGCTTCTGCTGTCCAGCCTGAACAGCCACAGTGACCCAAGGACACGTCCTGTCTCTTAGCTGGAGGAGTCTGCTATTGCCCTTCAACAGCATCCAGATTCCAAAAACCTCAAAGAAAAGTGAAAAGGCACATCAAGGAAACAAATATCACCAACGAAACAGACTAGTATCTCCAAACGCACAGCGAACACACAAAAAAGCAAACTAAATGAGCAGTGACAAAAATCCATTCCAAGCAAAAATGAAAAAAAAAAAGCATCTTCATTTATACATGTGCAAATCAAACTGCATACACAAAATAAATGAGGTGTTTACTGGCATTCAAAGAAGTCTTTTTACTCCTGAAAGTATTTACCTTTCAATGGAAAGCTTTCTTTTTTAGTAAATTAGATAAGTGTTTTCCCTCAAGTTTTTTAAGAGCTTAGGATCACAATGGGGAAAATAATCCAAAACACGAGGCAAGATATGATTATAGTGCTGAAAAACATTAATCATGACTTACGATTTCTCTCCCCACGGAACTGTTATCAACAGTTTAGATCGGTTTAGGATTCTACCAAGATCAGCAACGGCAAACCCTCCACAGGCTCCTACCCAGCGGTCAGTGGCACCTTCCTCTCCTCTTCCATGCAGGGCTGATGGAAGCCCCGCCCCACTTCTCTCCAGGATCACTGACCACACCTGGGCCAAGTCTGAGGCGGGCTGGGAGCCAGTACACACTCAGGGGTCACTGACTCTTCAGATAACGCCCTAAACAACTGGAGTGTGGGCCTGTTTGCTCCAAGAGCAGCTGCCCTGCCAGTGGACTTCTGGCTCAGTTCCAGCCAATACTGGACTTGGGGTGACGAAAGACGGATTTTTAAATGGGAGAAAAGTACTCTTCTGGGCTGCCTGACCCTGGAGGGTAGAGTCATGACTTGGAAAAGAAAGGAAGGTAGGGAGGCCTTGAACTTAGGGACGGCCAGCAAGTGATCCCTGCAGCTTCTGGGACACAAGACGGAGCTAAAGTTACTTTTCAGCTTTCTTGCTTAAGCAGCAAAGGCCAAGTGGGTTAAACTTCACTCAGCCTGCAGGCTCCCCCTGCTGGTCAGATGCTTGCATTGACATCCGCAGTGTTCACGGCTCCTGGAAGACCCCAGGAGAGGGGGGCGCTGGCCCAGGGATTGCAGGTTGGGGTACTCTAGCAAATGCCCACACCCTAAAGCCAAGAGGCCCGTTCACAAGGAAAAGCTCTTCCTCACAGCAAGGACAGCAGTCATCTGCCCTCCTACTCCAGGAAACTGCCCTTGCAAAGCTTAAAGAAATGCACGCGCTCATACACATACACACAGTCACCAACAAGGTTTCCTTTGGACTTCCGCCCTTCTTGCTAGACCCAAGCAGAGGCTATTCTCAGCCAGGTCTAGAGGTACCCCCATGATGGTGCTCAGGGCAGAGCTCCCCCACCGCCCCCGCCATGGTACTCTCCCTGGCAGATGTGTGCAGGGGCCGCCTAAGGAGTGGAGGAGACCCAGGGTGTCTCCTCCCTCCTCTATTCTCTTAAACAAGGTACAATTCAGACCCACTTAGCAGGGGTCTCAGTGGGCCTAAGAAAAAAGGCTGGCTGCGCATTTGTGTAGCAACTGAGAAAGCAGAAGAATGTAACTTCACAAGACTTAAAAGGCCCCACACTAACTCTGGTCTCCATGAAGCAGAATTCTTCCTTTCCCTCACATTCTGAAATCCCACCAGCCATTAAGCTTTGCCCAACAGCTCTGCCCGGCAGAGGCTCCACCAGGCTGCCCTCTGTTAGCAGACATGGTGCTTGGAAGCCCCGGCACGAAGCACATCACTGAGTGACCAAGGCACTCAGAAGGGGCCAGGTGGATAATGCCAAGTGCTCACATCAGGCAGAATGGGGTTCACTTGCATCAGCACGGTGATGTCAGAGGCTTTCCAGAAACTTACAAGCTTGTACAGAGCATGGCAGCGACGATTCAGAGGGGATGGAAACTTACACAATGACAGAGCATGGGGGGGTCCAGGGTTTGGAAGGTGAGGTCCAGTGTGTCTGACCAGGCCTACCTGCTGACTGGTTACTCAACAAGTCAGAGTAATCCTGCCTGAAGGAAAAGCCAGCACCAGATTCCCACTTTGAGAGCCACACCCTCAGGTAAGCAGCCAGGACAGTGCACTGCATTCATCTCGAGCCGCCCCCGCTCCCCCAGCAGACATCAAGAGCCCCTTTCCCTGGACTTTGGTGCCATCAGAGGGGACACAACACAAACCTACCTGTCAGGAACCCAGCTCCGGTCATGCCACAAGTTTTTAAGGACCGACCTCATTCCTGTCCGAATCTCTGCTCAAAGGCAACCCTCTCCAAGTCCACGAGCAGCGTGCGAGTCCCTCATCTCTACTTTCCTCCTCACAGTGGGGCCAGAGGGAGGGGGAGTTTGCCAGAAACTCCAAAATCCCTCAGTCCCGTATTTCTTTCCTAAAGGGATTCTAAAAGAAATTATGGCCAAGGAATGTGTCTGGGCATGGGGACATGGAGGAAAAGGGCCTCGTCTCATCTTCTGTCCTGGCTGGGCTCTCTGGACAACACAGGCACATCCCCCCGAACGAGGCAGCCCATGCTCTGGCTGCCATCTATGACAATGCCCTGGGGACTTTGGCTGTGCTTCCAAAGCGAAAGTTTCTTTTGCTCTGCTGCCAATTGTTTTGAGCAGCCAGGTCTCCATGGCTGCTCCTGAGCACACCACCAGC
This sequence comes from Cebus imitator, assembly GCF_001604975.1. Classification (NCBI taxonomy): domain Eukaryota; kingdom Metazoa; phylum Chordata; class Mammalia; order Primates; family Cebidae; genus Cebus; species Cebus imitator. The sequence goes on along the minus strand of NW_016107410.1, from coordinate 5,490,253 downwards.
CCCACGGCACACTCTGCCTCCCTCCGGCACTCGGCTTGAAGCAGACAGAATAACAGTACAGTGAAGGTGGATGATTAACATTGGAAGTAAAAGAAGCCTGTGATCAATCCCTCCTCTCCCTCACTTGGTCCCCTCCCTCCCACCCAAATAAATAAGTTAATGGGTTTAGGAATGTTCCCATTCAGAGTTCTCTCCCATCAGCTCAATTCCTCCTGTTTTGTTTTAAAGGACTCTCGAGACTTTCTTTTACCCTGGAGCAGCTGCAGTGACACAGTCTTCCCACAGTTGCTCCTTGAGAAACAGGAATGACGTTGTGCCAGGGGCAAGCCAGGCGCCCGGCCTCACATACACTCTCGTTTTGTTTTGGTGAAGACTCCACTGGGCTGCTCGGAGAGCAGCAGGAGCGATAGATACCAAATCAGAACCTTCCACCAAAAAGTTCAGGCTCTTGCCAGAGTCCCTGGATGACTTCTGCCCCTGGCCCTGTCTGACGGGGCTGGGGCACTGTCTTCCCCAGCAGCATGGTGCGGGGCTGAGCAGATGGCCGCTATAGGCAGTCTTTGCAGAGAGCCACCTGGCCCTTGATGAAGTCCCGGCAGGGGCAGACTCTCCGGTGCCTGGGGTGGGCGCCTGCGCAGCTGAAGAGCAGGAGGTCCCCTTGAAACACACAGTGCTTATTCTTGGGGTCAAAGGAGGGCACCAGGATGTCCTTGGCCAGCTCCGAGCTTTGGCAGGTCACCTCATACCTGAAGGGGAAGAGAAAGGAACAAGGGTTGGTGATGCAAGGGACAGGGCCTGTCCTCATCATTGGCCCTGTTAGCCCCCGTCTTGAGGCATGGGGGATGTTAAGCTGTCTTGTCCTACTTTAGAAATGAAATGGTGCCCACCCTCTGCCTCTGCAATCCTCCACCTCCAGGCATCTAGACTCAGGAAGGCATGTGTGCACCAGGCTGTGCATGCAGAGGTGTGTGTGAGGCTGCTCAGTGAAGCTTTGTCTGCAATGGAGAACTGGAAACAACCCAGTCACCAAGCTGGGAATGGCCAAATAAATCATGGCCCTTCTGTGCTTTTAGACTTCTCTGCAGCCACTGAAAAAGAATGGGGGAAAATCGAGGAACAGGAGAGTCACCCTGAGGAAAGGCGAGTCCCAGAATGGGAAGCACAGAGCAATCAGCCCGCCATGTGCACATGGAATGGTCGAGACGGCAGCATGCTAATGCCTTAGCAATGGTTGCTTCCAAGAAGTGAGAATGGGGCAAAGCTAAGCATTATTTAAATTTTTTTTTAAGTATGTTAAACTTTTTAATTAAAGGCTTAAAAAAATTCCTGTTACATAGCCTTAGCTTCTTGCTGGAAAGCAATCAGACAGAAGGTGCTGTCCCAGGGGCATCGGCTCCTGGGGTCTTTGCAGCCACCCTTCAGCCACAGCAATGGTGGTGTGGGCCTGAATCCAGGCCCTCTCTCCCGAGCCCTGCACTTTTGCTCCTCTGCCATCTTCTCCCAACAGCTGAGTGGTGTCAGGCTGTGGAGCCTGGTGTCTTTGCTTCCCTTGGCTCAGGCCACTCCTTGGGGGGACAAGGATATTCCGATGTTTCCAGTCCCAACAGTTTTGGCCTCTTATCTCAAAGAAGAGCCACATATCTTTCCCTCTCACTTGGGATGACTGCTCCATCCACCTTGGATCCCGAAGGAGGAGGCAGCCTCACCTGGTGTCCTGCATGAATGCTAGGTGGGAACCCATGCTGCACCCAAAATCAGAGAAGGAGGTGTCAGGGGGCCGGGCAGACCTGGGTTTGAGTCTTGGTTTCATCTTTTAGGAGCTGTGTGGACCTGGACAAATGAGTGAGCCACTGTGTGGCTCAGATTCCCTTCCGTGGAATGGGGATAAATAATCCTTACCTGTGGGAATTAGTGCTTCTAGAGCATGTGGCAGAGTGAAGCTCTGAGTAAGCTGATAAATGGCAACTCTCATTACTGTTAGGATCATCGTCATGGTTGTCATCACCCTGCCTTGACAGACACTGGATGGGCTATGCCACCTCTCTTGCCTGTCCAATCGTATTATTATTTACACACACCAACCATTTCCGTTTCACTTTGTTCATGGAATCTCACTTTCTGACAACAGGGAAGAAGGGATCAGGATGAGGAGCTTGAGGTTTCTCATTGCCTCTGGGAAGCTTCCAAATGGGCTTGTATGTTGTATATGTTCATGTGTGTATATGTGCGTGCACATGAGCATGTGTGTAGAGCATGTTTATGGACGTGTGCATTTGTGTGCATGCATGCGTATGCATATGTGTATATGTGTGTAAAGCATCATTTTCTGTCGTACTCCTGCCCTGTCTTCCTCTAGCTAACCAACTGCCTGGGGTCCTCCTCCTCTTGCCAACATTAATCCTGCGATTCCCAGCACATCTGCTGGGGCTTCTGGTGAAGATCTCCCAGGCTGTCAGCCTGGCTCCTGCTCAGTTGCAGCTGAAGCCCCAACTGCTTCCGGAATTCAGCATGTCACTGGTGCTCGGGCCTCCCTCCCCCAGAGCCTGCAGTGCCTCCTGCACATGCTAACGGCACCAGGAGTCCAGGCCTTGTCAGGAGAGCAGGCCTCTCTTCTCTTGCTCCCACCGTCGCCAGGAGAGCGCTGCAACTTCCTTAAATACCCCTCCACCCCTGCTCTTGATGCCAGCTAGGAGATGGTGATGCCCAGGGGTTAAGGTTATGAATCATAAAGGGAGAGGGCAGGAAGTCGATTTTTGTGGATTTCCTAAAAGGAAAAATGAGTCAGAGACTTGCATCTACTAGGTCCTTCACAGAATACCTCAGTCGTACAACAAAAAGGAGGAAATATCTGGAACTCAATTCTGAATGACAAGTTTACATATGGAACATGGCCTGGGGATACAGGTTTATACTTATGACTTCCTTTTTAGGTGAATTACAGCAGCTGCTGTACGTTAACTTAAACCATTTGCCTGGCACACTGCTAACCAGAGTGTAGATATCTCTACAGCGACTCTCAGACCCCATGGTGAGGAGTGTAATTGTCAGGAGCCAGGAAAAACCTTCCTGCCCACTCCCCGAGTCACCTGGACTCAGGCTCCAGGCCACCATCTCCCAGGGTGGAATCATACATGGGTGCGTGTCTGTGAGCAGGATTTAGCCAAGGCTGCAGCAGCAGAAGCCTGCCTGGGGTGACACACAGAGATCATGGCAGTGCTCAAGCAGCAGGTGCTTCATGGAGCCCCAGGTGAGACCTGACACCAGGCAGCTCCTCGAGGGTTCAACTGATGGATGCAGTGCTGTGGAACGCAGGGCTCTAACCCACACCCTGGCCCCAGTGTCTTCTAGGACCCCTGGGAGCTCTCCCTTTTATTGGCATGCATATGCCCATCCCATAGCCCTTAGCACTCAGGAAGGTGACTTCATTTTCCTTGCTTAACTAGCAAGCAAAGGTCATCAGTGAGGTAAAGCATCTTTCCCCAATCGTTAGAGCACAGTGAGACCAGATAGCCTCTGCAGCCCAGGATCCTCAATCCCTAGATGGTCTCCTGCCTTTCCAGTAGGTGCACGGTGCTGTGTCTGCCTCTCTGTCCCTGCAATGTCTGTCTTACAAACACTCATATCCTCCTTCCTCAGAGACCTCACTGCAGTGTGCCATCTTCCTTTCCTTTCTTCCTACTTTCTTACAAGATAGGGCTTCTGGGCCCAGCAGATCTAAGTTTACAATTTACAGCTCTTGAAGAATAAAAAGAGGCAAAGCCCCCACCTATGGGGCTGGCTACACTTCCTCACCTGCAGTCACAGGCACTAGGCTGAGAAGTCACCAGTCCCTTCCTGAAACACAGACCCATAATGCATAGGATAGGACACGCTCGGCAGAAGGGAATGAATGCGGCTGTATCATCCGCTGCTCCTGCCCTAGAGTGACTTCCCTCCCTCAGCCCCCTCTCGAGAGGCTCTGTTCATTCCAACTCTGCCTTGCCAGGTCCCACCCGAACCCCCTCACACCTACCTTCTCTCTCTCAGGTACCAAAGCACTCAGAGTCTAGACTGAACTGCTTAGAATTCTTCTCACAGAGCAACCTGAGTTGCCAATAATTTAAAATTTTAGAAGAAACAACTTTAAGAGGTAGCAGAATTACAAGCTGGGCAGGAACACATGCCCCTATGCATGGAACTGAGGTCCTCTCCACTGGGCCCCACTGGAATGGACCCTGGAACTTCCTGGAGCCCTTCATCTTCCAGTCCCCACCCCAGTCCGGGAGGAGACTTGTCCAGAGGACGGGTCACACGGGAATCATGCATGCCCTGTGGTGACCTCTCCAGCACTTACCTGCACCCTTGGGCCCTGCATGCACAAGAACTCAAGGCTGCTTTCCTGAATTGCCCTCATTCAAGACAACACAGGATGCTCCAAAGGGTTCCCCTGATGTGATATACTAAAGTCATACTACAGAGTGAGGACAGGTGGTTCTTAAACACCATGGAGAGCCAAAGACTGAAAAGAACTTACCTAGCTCAAACCAGGCTCCAAGTTGGAGACGAAAAGGCAGCAATGGCTTGCAGGAACTAATTGCTAATCGGCTATGAATATGGATGGGCCACCAGGATCACCTCCATACTGAGGAGGCACTCAATAGACTGCCAGATAGCTGGGGTTTTACAACATTATCAGTATTTACAAATGCATGAACAAGTTATTCAGCAGGGTTCTTATGTTCAGAGAATTAATTTCAGACGGCTTTATTACAAAATTAGCATTCATTCCAGCCTCCTGCTAAGCAAGCCCACATCTCTACAGCAGGGTAGGGGGTGGGAGCGCAGTCAAGCAATCCCATGGCATAGGGCCTGGCCTCAGGACAGCCCCATGCCAAGTCCCTCTGCTCTCATGGACTCTGCATGGTGGGGAAAGGCCAGGGCTGGGGCTGGCTTATCGCAATGTGGCGCAGTGGCTTCGGGCCTACTCCACTGCCCAGAGATCTTTGGAAGAAAGGGCTGTTCACTATCTTACCCATCACCTAGGATATCCCCATTTTACAGATGAGAAAACTGGCGGAACAGAGGGAAGTGGCCATCTGCCACTTGCTCTTTCTCCCTCCTGCCTTCTCTGACCTGGACTCCTGGCCTGGAGGTGGCCTGCCTTCGTAGGGCCCTGTGCTAGCTCTGAGCCAGACCCTGAGCACAGTCCCTGGGCCAAGAGCCCTGACTCCTGCCTGGCCAGGAAGGGAGCCATGCTGTTCAGGAGTCCCATTTGGTCCCATTCCCAGGATGCCGCTTCTCATGTCTCTTCTTTCAGAAGTAGGCTTATGCAGACGGTCTGTATATACAGTCCCTAGGTCTCTAACTAGTGAATTCTGACTTCCGTTGTAAAGAGTCCCAGGGTTCTCAAGAAGCCACCTTGCTCCAAGAGCTATTTGCAAAAGGAGCGAGTGGAAAGCCCCTGACAGAACCCTAGAATTCAGGATTTGCCCTGTGGAATTGGAAGCTTCTGGTACCACCACAGGCTTTCCAGACATCTGGAGGCAGAGCAGGGTGCTTCCCTGAGCCCCTACTTTTGGCCTATGCTTTTGTTTTCATGGTGGAATCAGGGCAGCTTCTGTGCCTAGGTCTTCTCATAAAAAACAGAAAACAAGAGCATTACCAGGGCCGGGCATGGTGGCTCACGCCTGTAATCCCAGCCCTTTGGGAGACCAAGGGGGCAGATTACATGAGGCCAGGAGTTTGAGACCTACCTGGCCAACACGTCTCTACTAAAAATACAAACATTAGCTGGGCGTGGTGGCATGCACTTATAGTTCCAGATATGTGGGAGGCTGAGGTGTGAGAATTGCCTGAACCTGGGAAGTGGAGGTTGCAGTGAGCCATTGCACTCTAGCCTGGGTGAAGGGAGACTTTGTCTCAAAAACAAACAAATAAACAAAAAGCATAGCTCACACCCCTACTCAGGAGAGCTTCCCTACAGGCAGGACACCAGAGGCACACACTCTCCCTACAAAGGGTTTTATACCCACACTTAGGGATAAGAAGATTCACAGGAAGCAGGCCAGCTCAGACCATTGTGCACAGATAACCTCAGTGGCCAGCAGCACTAACAGGGTGTGAAGCCAGAACGGGGAACAGGTGAGCCCTGAGCCCCAGGTCCACTCCACTTCCTAAACATCCTCTTCAAGCCTGGGATAGTACACCTGCTAGATTGAATACCTGGAGTTGGGACAGCAGGGTCTTAATATTTGTAGGCTAGTTTCTTGGAGAAAACACCCAATCAGAGCTACGAAGGTGGTGGGTGGGTGGGGAGCTAGATAATTATGCAATATGTGGACCATGGTGGGGTGTGATAAAAATTGAGAGAACACATTCAGGCCTGACAAGGGACCTGGGTGAGAGGCCAGAAGAAACCTCACATGGAAATTTGGGAACTGCAAATGCCCAACTCAAAATGCCAATGCAAAGGGAAAGGAAAGGCATCACCTAAGTAATGTAAGCAGAAGGTAAGAAATTCAAGGAAGGCGCCTCCTGTGTGCGGCCCTGGGCCAGCATTCCCAGTGCCAGCATTCCCAGTGCCGTACTCACCTCACTACCAAGGGACCCGGTAGACTCAGGTCTGCTGGGGCCTGAGATGCACCATGTGTCAGTGACCCAGAAGAAAGTGCAAAAGGGGGCTGGGCACACTGGCTCATGCCTGTAATCCCAGCACTTTGGGAGGCTGAGGTGGGTGGATCACGACGAGGTCAAGAGATCGAGACCATCCTGGCCAACATGGTGAAACCCCGTCTCTACTAAAAAATATACAAAAATTAGCTGGGCATGGTGGTGCGTGCCTGTAGTCCCAGCTACTCGGGAGGCTGAAGCAGGAGAATCACTTAAACCCAGAGGCAGAGGTTACAGTGAGCCGAGATCGTGCCACTGGACTCCAGCCTGGCAAAAGCGAGACTCCATCTCAAAAAAAAGAAAAAAGAAAGTGCAAAAGGGAAGAGGGCCGCAAGAGAAGGCTGCTCTTGGAATTTGTTGTGGGCAGTTTTGTGCCAGCTCCTTCTCCATGTTTCTCATTCCTTTCTGACTCCAGGGTTGAACAATGTCACTCACTACCAGCCCCTTGCACTGCTCAGACGCTGCTGGGGGCCTGGCTGCCTGCAGGGGTCTGAGGAACTGGTCCATCTATGCCTGTCTCTGTGCCTACCTCCACTCCCACTGTTCTTGGGGGTCAACATTAGCAAACAGAACACCTCCCACAATCTCCAAACTCAGACACCGCATTATTTATGCAAATACAACACCCCCATTCAAATTTTAAATACTTCATCATGCCAGGCGACTTCATCTCACCCAACAGGAACATAACAACACTGGGCTAACTCTCTTGGGGGATCATGCTGCAACCTACTCCCCTCCTACACCTTATCCCCACAGCCTAGTAGCTTGGAAGTGGAAACCTGTACCTCACACCTGACTACCCCACAAGGCCAGCTAGAATCTAGGGGCTGAGTCCCCATGCCCACTCCCGGGCACTCACTTCAGCATGTCCTTGTCCTTGTTGAGGTGCTGGAAGAAAGAAGGCTCGCAGATGAGCTGGCTCTCCTGGCACACCTGCTTGCAGGACTGTCCGGGCTCAGCAAGCTTGACCTGCAGGGCGCTGAGGGGCGGCCACATCACTTGCCCATGGCAGAAGTCCTAGAATGACAATGAAGCCATCAGCCACAGGTCCAAGGATACAGCTGGGGATCCCCAGCCCTGCCAACCAACCCCGGCAATGGGAGGTGGCACGCTGGGAGAGAACAGTGATGGGATGGGGAAGAGCTGGGAGCCACGCAGATGGGCTGGACTGGGGCTCAGCTGGAATATGCCTTCAGGTCAGGTCTTGACCTCCCTAACCCCCAGCTTACTCAACCCCAAGATGGGAACCAACAGCTGTGCCTTCCACAAAGGGCTCCAGGATGGAGGTCATATCTGTGATGAACACCACACCACCCCTGCCCATGAAGGGTGGCTATTCTAAATCATTGTCATCGACACTTATGCAGCCAGGCTATTCAGAGCCTCTGTGCTTCAAGGCCCATCTTCAGGCCTGCCTCCACCAGCTGGTCTGTTCCCTTCTCTCTGATTCCAAAGGCACTGTGTCTGCCCTAACTTGGCAGTTACCTAATACGACACTGTTTCATGAGCGCTACTTCTATCTCAATGGCATGGTTCTGACGCTGTGAGGTAAAGATCATGCCAAGGAGACTGCAGACACTTCTGACACCACCTCATATGGTGCTATGTCCTTAGTAGGACTTAGTGCTGGCTGGCTGAAAACAAGTACAGTGAGTCCTCACTTAATGTCATCATAGTCTCCGAAACTGCAATGTTAAGTGAAATGACAATATAAAGAAACCAGTTTTGCAACAGGCTAATTGATATTAACAAGAGTTAACTTTCTATAGCACATTTCTTGTCAAAAACATCACCAAGCTTCTAAATAAAGACCCAAAACACTTCTAATATTAAATACTGAAACAAATGTGAGCTATACATACATTTAAGAAAGATTAATAAATACAAGTAAGATAAATTATTTACTCAATTTTTGGTGAATCAGTGAGTGATGAGAGTTGTAGCGGTGTTGGGTTCAATCAAGGAATACACACTTGTGAAGTGAAAATTGCAAGGAATGCCTTCTCCCACCTCGTAATTCATATCAATCAGTCACTAACGTGGCACCACAATCAGGCCTGCCTCCACCAGCTGGTCTGTTCCCTTCTCTCTGACTTGCTGCATGTGTATGATTATCGTAGACTTTATGAAGTTTTACTGCACAATAATTTGTACTGATACATGTTTTCGAACCCTCTTATTCCAGCTTAGGGTTAAGGGTGGCTGGAGCCCATTCCAGCAGCTCAGGGTGCCAGGCAGAAAGCAGCCCTGCACAGGACACAGTTCCATCCCAGGGTGCACTTAACCCACATCCCCACTCATTCATGCTGGGACCATGTACACATGTCAGTTCACCTCAGGTGCCCAGCTTTGGGATGTGGGAGAAAACCAGAGTCCCTGGAGAAAACGCATGAAGATGATGGAGACTGGGTTGACTCCACACAGACAGGGGGTCCAGCCAGGAATCAACTTTCTTCATTCTCAACATTATAGCAAAATGACATTATTTGAGAATGTTGTGTCTAACATTTCATTTATTCAACAACTGGAGAAATAGTCTAAGTAGCATGTGAGAGGATGAGGCAGAACATGGCACCACTACCAAGAATGTGTGTTAGGTGCTCTGGGTGGGGCAGAGCCAGTCTTCCCTGGATTCTAGAGGGAGTGGAAGAGACCAGCAAGTGCAAGAGGCCTCGGGGATGAGGAGAGGGTTGCAGGGCGGCCCCTGAGAAGCAACACAGAGTACCAGCATCAGGAGTGGTAAGGAAATGTACTTTGCAATGTGTGTCCTTCTGGAGTATCCTACTTTCCCTCACGTTTCCTTTCCAGATCTGTGTGGAGGAGGAGTTGATCAGTAATTTCAGGGCCCAGGGCTCCTAGCACTAGTGCAGCCTGAGGAAATGTTTCTGCCCCTCCCTTGTCTGTCACGTGGAATGCCGCCACAGGGATATGAGGGCCTCACGCTGCCAGGAGGGTCCCTTGGCATAGAGGTGGGTGTAGCACCGGAACAGAGGTCAGTCAGAGCTGCATACAGGAGGCATACTGTTGCCATTTCTCTCTCTTTTAAACCTTGTGCTTGTATTTTTTTTTTTTTTTTTTTTGAGACGGAGTCTTGTTCTGTCACCCAGCAGGCTAGAGTAAAGTGGCACAATCTCGGCTCACTGCAACCTCCGCCTACTGGGTTCAAGTGATTCTCCTGCCTCAGCCATGAGAGTAGCTGGAACTACAGGCGTCCACCACCACACCTGGCTAATTTTTCTATTTTTAGTAGAGACAGGGTTTCACAATGCTGGCCAGGCTGGTCTTGAACTCCTGACCTCAGGTGATTCACCCACCTTGGCCCCCCCAAAGTGCTGACATTATAGGCACGAGGCACCGTGCCTGGCCTTGTATCACTTTTAATAAGCCAAAAGACAACAAGAAAGAGCAAAGCCAAACTCACCGCAGGCACCGTGGGCGGCTGGCCCTGAGAGTACATCCTGTCTCTTGCTTTTACCTTTGGGCAAAATATCTAACAGTCTGAAGCCCTAGTTTCCTCATCAGAAAAAGGGAGATGATACTGTTGATTTCTTAGGGTTATTGCTTCTTTCTAGCTCCTTGAAGGAAGAAATGCTAAGAAAGGTACCGCCTGCTGAGAAAGGCAACTGCAGGTTGCTACCAGGTTACCTGGTGCTAGCTTCTCTAGAGTCTCCTTAAATCTAGGATTGTGATTCCAACAAGGCAGGCAAACCCACTGCTGCCCTCCACTCACGTGTTCCTATCATGAGGGTACTCGACTACTCCAGCCTGAGTGAGTTTTGGTGGTTAACAAGCAAAATACTTCACCAAACAGTTGGCAGGAAACCTGAAACATGGATTCTTACCAGCTGAAAACAGAATTCCTGGAAGGTCTCGTAATTCAGAGATGAAAGAAACACACTGAGTTATTGAGGAATATTAGGATGCAGCTTAATCTTCTGAAAATGATGCACAGTGGGTGAGTGGGTAAACAGAGCATCCCAGGACCCACAAAGCCCTGGGCAACACCAAAGACAGACAATTGGACAGGAAGACCCTCAAATGACTCCTTACATTCATGGTGACTTTGGGCATAATCCAGGCCCCTGTTAAGCCATAGGTGGCAAGATAACTTGAGTCTGAATGCTGCTACTACGGCTGACAGCATGGCTGCACAGACCTGTAGGACCCTGAATGGGGACATAGTGATCACTGGTGGCCGTTGCTTTCTTAGGTGACAAGAAACCTGCTGGTTAGCCTTTGACACTCTGCCCATCCCATCAGGATGGTTGTCATCAGACAGGAAGAATGAAAGCACACAGTGGTCAATGGAGTTACTGATGATCAGAGCTTAATGGGGGCATGGGCATTTGGAAAAGGTAAAGTGTCTTTTGACTGGCTAAGGCAAGCGACTTTGTTTATATAGGTTGAATATCCCTTATCTGAAATGCTCAGGAAGAGAAGTGTTTGATTTTTTTCAGATTTTGGAATATTTACATATATATAGTAAGCTATCTTAGAGATGAGACTCAAATCTAAACATAAAATCCATTTATGTTTCATGTATACCTTATACATGGAGGCCAAAGGTAATTTTATACAATATTTTGGACATTTTTATGCATTAAACAAAGTTAAAGTACTTATGTGTGAAATTTTCGATGGTAGTATACGTTGGTGCTCAAATAGTTTCAGATATTGGATTTTCACATTAGGATGCTCAATCTATAATTTTTTTTTTTTTTTGAGGTAGAATCTTGCTCTCTCGCCCAGGTTGGAGTGCAGAGGTGCAATCTCAGTTCACCGCAACCTCTGACTCCCAGCTTCAAGCAATTCTCCTGCCTCAGTCTCCTGAGTACCTGGGATTACAGGTACATGCCATCACATCCAGCTAATTTTTGTATTTTTAGTAAAGACGGAATTTTGCCATGTTGGCTGGCTGACCTTGAACTCCTAATCTCAGGTGATTCGCTCACCTCGGCTTCCCAAAGTGCTGGGATTACAGGTGTGAGTCACCATGCCCAGCCCGCTCAACCTGTAATTCTTTAGGAGCAGTTGGATAACTTCAACAGCCTTTATATTTTATAATAAAGATATTTTTAAATCCACATACACCACAGCATGTGACTGAACAGAACGGATAAGACAACCGGGAAATCTGGACTGGATCATATCATCTACATCAGAAGAAGCCAAGTGGGAATGTTTCTCTCTGTGTTAGATTTGGCTTGACCCAGTCCTGGACTAGCTGGGGAAGTGAAGATCCATGAAGGCTGAAAGCTCTTGTTTGGGCTTTCACGGCTTGTAAGAAAACTGTGGACCATCTCTGCTTATGTGACACCTACCAACAGAGCTGAGGGCAGTATCTCTGTACCTGTTGAGTTTGGGGACTGTTTAGAAACTTGGCTCCATATTCATGCTCAGGCTCATGGGATACAGGAAGCAGCACAAGGGTAACACTGAAGCCAGAGGCTGGGCACAGTGGCTTACGCCTGTAATCCCACCACTTTGGGAGCCTGAGCCGGGGGGAATCACCTGAGCTTAGGAGTTCGAGACCAGTCTGGCAAACACGATGAAAACCCGTCTCTAGTAAAAATACAAAAAAACTGGCTGGGTGTGGTGGTAGACACCTGTAATCCCAGCTACTCAGAAGGCTAAGGAAGGAGAATTGCTTGAACCTGGGAGGCGAAGGCTGCAGTGAGCTGAGATGACGCCACTGCACTCCAGCCTGGACGACAGAGCGAGACTCCGTCTCAAAAAACAAAACAAAACCCTGAAGCTAGAGCAGAGTCTTGCTTTGTTTGACAGGAAGGAAGTGACGTGGCAAAGGAATGTGCTTCAAGTCAGAAGGAGCAGACTGGAAGCCTTAACCTACCACTGTGGTGCTCTGGGTATGTTATCTGGTCTAGTTTCTTCTACTTGTCTGCAGAGAGTGACACTAACAGATAGTAAGGCATGGAGCTGAGCAGAATGCTGGCAAACAGCAGGTGCTCCATAAATACTCCTTTCCCTCCTGTTAGCCCTCCTTGGAAGAGCTGCCTGTGCCCTGCAAAGCTTCCAAGGTACTGCATGGGAGACATCTGCAGAATCTGGACAGCCCTAAATGAATGGCCATCTTGCATCTCAGCCCCAGAAGGGCAGGATGGCACCGCAAGGCCTAGGCAATGGGAAATGCTCTTAAAGCTTCACTGCAGGGCCGATGTGCCCTTTTTCTTCATTTCTGTGTAAACTACAGCAGCCTCCCTTCTCAAGACCCCCTTCAATGGGCATGCTTAGTTCAATCCTGCACATGAACACTGGAGCTGCAGAAACCCTTTCGGGTGATCCCCAGGAGCATGGCCTGGCATCCTCTCAGAGTCTGTTTTGGGGGTCAACAGAATCAGGAATAGTAAAAATAGCAGCAGAACCTTCTCAAAGCTTGGTGCCACCTGGAAAGTCTAAAGGTGATCACATTTAACAGAGGGAGGCCTGAAGGTGGAAGGAGAAAGCTGGGGATCTGGTTAAGATTCTGGCTCCCAGATGTGGGACTTCATAGATGTCTCTTCAGCTCTGCCTGCTCTCGCACATAAAATGAGGATGATGATAAGGAGTGAAGTGTCCTTCACTCCTTATCTAACTTCTATGAGAGGAAAATGAGGTGCCTGATAAGAAAGAACTTTGAGATGTTAAAGATCACGTTTCAAGGTTGACGTTCGCTGCAAGAGTCTGGAGATATAAGTTAAGTTGGCTGATTACGTACGATAATTTACCCACACCCACAAGAGCCACCTTTTGGCCCAGCTGCTTGTAGGGCACAACTGAAATGGAAGGCCCTGTCAAAGCCTCTTCTAACCCATAAGTGTCAGCCCAACTGGGTGCTCAGAGAAGGCTGAACATCCTCTGTTTCAGTCCACTGCAGCACAGGCTAATAAGGCAGTGCCAACTTGCCTTATCTCCTTACCATAAGCACTCATTTCTTCATTCATTGAACAAATTACTTGCTACTGGGCACAAAAGCAAAAGGGCTCAGAGCTCAGACTGCCTGGTGGACTCTTAAGTCCCCTGTTATTAATTAATCATAATGTGTAACGTGCTCAGAAAAGTGCCTGACACCAAAACACCATGTGCATGTTAGCTGTCACCATGACTATGTGCAATCTAGTCCCTGGAGTGCGGGGGCGGGGATGATGAACCAGAGGAACCACAAACCCCTGCCTTCATAGGGCTTGTACTCAGTGAGGGAGACAGAACAACAACGGATAAGTCACTATTAGTACATTAAAAGGTGATAAGTATTCTAGAAAAGAATGAAGTGCGACTGCTGGCAGAGATTATGTCGTAATGAGGCATCACTGAAATGCTGACAGTTGGGAAAAGACACGAGGAAGTAAAGGGGTGCGCCATGCAAGCATCTGGGAAGAACATTCCAGGCACAGGAACACCTAGATTAGAGGAGCTGAGGAGGGAGTACATTCCAGGAGGAGCAGGGGCTTCCGGGTAGCTTGGCAGAGTGTGTATATTATGGGTCAGAAGTGATGGGGTCCAGGAGGGCCCCAAAGTCAGAGCTTTGGGGTCTAATTGAAAGGTCTAGCTTTTCCTTGAAGTGACATGAAAGACACTGAGTATTTCTGGGAAGAGCAGCTATAGGACCTGCAGTGCTGGGAACAGACTGCAGGAGCGAAGCAGAAGCAGAGAGACGGGAAGCTGGTGCAACAGCACAGGAGAGAGACAGGACTGAGGCCAGACACGGCACCTCTGTTTAACAAACGCCCTATGAAACACTCACGTAACCTGGCTTTGAAGGTTTCCTCATTCGTTCATTTTGTATTTAACAAATGACTGGTAAAATCTCCCAATGGGTGTTGGAAATACAAACATGACGGAGACACAGTGTACAGTGTACACAACCCTCCCTGGGCTCAGAGGTTCAGTGAACAGTCTAGCAAGAGAGGCCAATACTGAAAAATTACAGAAAAGTACAAAACAAATGCCCAAACAGGATGCACAGGCCACTTGCAAGAAGGAAAAGATTAACTTTACGGAAGGGGAAAGTGGTGGGAGCAATCAGAGAAGGCTTCCAGGACACAGGGAAGCCCATCTGGGTTTTGCAGGCTACATAGAAGTTAGCAGCTTACATCTCACATGGTGCTTTGCAGACAGTTGTTGCTGGGAACAGACTGCAGGAGTTGCTGAACTAAACTGAATTTTTTTTTGCATCCTGAGGCTTTGACAGTAGCAGAAGTAGAAAAGGAAACTATTCTAACTCAAAGAGCTCCTATGCAGCCGGAATGAGATATAAACAGTAATTTCCAATCTGGTTAACAAGCCCGCTTAGAACACAGAACATCTGCATTCCTCCCTAACAATTATTTCAACCAGTCACCAAATTCTCTAAATGTGCTTGACTATTCTGAAATTTCCATGCAGCAGCCATAAACCAACGAAAAGTCCAATAACCAACTGATTTATGAGACAGAACAATGTTCTAAACAAATGAAGACAACCAACCCTGAAGAGGAGGAAAGAGCACCACCTTTGCAAAGAAGGCTAATTAGCAGCCTGGGGAAAACTACACAAAAATACACAAAGGGCCAGAGATGAGGAGGAGAATGCTCCCTGGGAGAAGTGCTAGGTGGAGAGGCTGGCTTGTTTGCATCCTCTTGGCTGGCTGGGCCAGCGGAAGGGTCAGTTGTTCAGAGCAAAGCAGAGGAGCAGTAACAGAAGTGCCAGAGAGGGCTGAGTGGTGTGTGAAAGGGGGTCCAGAAACCCGTCACCCGACCCACTGCAGCCAACTCTTTCACAGAGTTACTAAGCCCATGAGAGATTCAGTGCAAGTGGATTTTGGTGGTAACCCACATTATCTGGAACCAAGAACACGGGTTCAAATATAAATGTGCAGGCAGGATCTAGAGGAAGAAAAACAAGAAATTGATTTAAAAAAAAAGTTGGTAGGACAGGTAGGATCATGAAAATGGTGTTTGGGCCCCATTCGGCCAGGTATTTGAGGGATAAAGTGTCTGGTAGAGGACTTTTGGCTCCGTTCCCCAGCCATGTGGAAAGGGCCTAATTCCCGAAAAGGAAGGCCCTTCCTCCCCCACAGGGAGGGTCCCTTATCTCACTCTATCCTGGCCCGGCCCAAGACCAGCAACCTTCCCGCCCAGCGGCCCACTGAACCA
>NW_016107410.1:5254198-5467976 GCF_001604975.1 Cebus imitator | reverse complement strand
GCCCGGAGATCCCAATAAAGTCGGTACCGGCCACCACGCGTCCTGCCTCATGTCTACTGGGGGCCTGCCTCCGTGGGTTGGGGTCCCACAACCAGGGGTCGCACATAAAGTACACCTTCGTTATCTGTGTTACAGCTGAGAAATCCAGGGCCTGGCACAGGAAGTGTTCCATAAATATTGAGTAACTAACTGGATTAGCACATCTCAGGTGCCAGGCTGAACCTGACCATTCTCAGCCTGTGCTTTCTCTTAAAACGAATTGAACTGTGTCCACTCATGGCCCCAGAGGTTGTTTCCCAGAAGTGAGTGTGAATTTTTGTTTCCACAAGAGAAACAGCAAAAGTGCTTATGAAACTGTAGGCTCCGGTAGGCAGCAATCTCCATGGATGATCTCTGCATATGCAAATCCACTGAGCAACAAGCTCACCTTTGAAGAGCCGAAACCAAAACCTACCTGATTCACACACTTCTAGCAGTCTACCCAGCAGAAATAAAAACATACATCCACACACAAATTGCATGTGAATGTTCACACCACCACCACATTAGTCAAAACTTAGAAATAACCCCAAAGCCCATTGATTGGTGAATGGATAAACAAACTGTGTTATTAATATATCCATACATGGACTACTACTCAGCAATAAAATCAGTTCTGACACATTTAACAACATAGGTGAACCCCCAAAACATACTGCTAAGTGAAAGAAGCCAGAAATCTCCAGAAAAGAATAATCTAAAAAGGCAGGAAACAAATCAGTGGTTTCCTAGGGCTAGGGTAGCAGCAAGGACTGACTGCTAACAAGGACAAGCGCGTTTTTTGGGGTGATGAAAATGCCGCAAGCTAGAGTGTGGTGGTAGTTGTGTAACACTACCAATTTGCTAAAAACAAAACAAAACAAAAAAAACACTGAATTGTATCTCTAGATGCAGTGAACACTTGGTTTGTTTCTGGGCTCCTGCAGCAACAAATAGCGAAGGCTTTGAGGGCACCCACATGGGCCAGGCATTGTTCTTAGTGCTAAACATTATCAACTACTCTTTCCTTCACCAGCCTGATGGGTAGGTTCCATTATCCCTATTTCTCCGAAGAGGAAAGACAACAGAGATGTTAGGTAACTAGCCCAAGGTCAGAAACACAGTGGCAAGCAGAGCCAAGATGTGAACACAGGCAGTCAGCTGCTCGGGTTCAGTGCTAAATCATTACCTGCCCTGTCTCTTTGGATACAGAAAGTGACTGGTAAAGAAGAGCTATTGATTTCTCAAGAGTAAACATTCCTCAAGCTAGTACCAATCTTCTCTTTTCACTTTCTTCCTAATTCCTTGCAATCTGTCACCTCCATCATTGCTCCCACTTTTGGACCATCCAGATTCGCAACAGGCTTATCCTTGCATCCAGAACACTCCACAGTGAGCTTATTTTAGGCTCTGATGAACAGACATCCTGGGACCTTCAGCTGATTCCACAGCCATCCT
This sequence comes from Cebus imitator, assembly GCF_001604975.1. Lineage (NCBI taxonomy): Eukaryota > Metazoa > Chordata > Mammalia > Primates > Cebidae > Cebus > Cebus imitator. The sequence continues at coordinate 5,466,500 of NW_016107410.1, read as the reverse complement.
TGGAGTTAACTCTATTTTTCACCTTCCATCTCTTCAGAATGCTTCTCACATGAATTACACAGCTCTTTATAAATTAACATGACTGTGACCATCCTACATATTTCCAGTGTCTTTACAGAAAATAGAAAATAGGATTCAAGAGCATATGTATGGTTTTTATAAATCAATCTGAAATTGCCATTCCTTCAAAAGAGCCCTGCTATACTCTCTGACCTGAGGCTAATCCAGACTTTCCCAACATATGCATAACAAAAACCTTAATGAGCCCAGCAGCATTCAGGATAGGGAACAACAGTGCTTGATCTTAGATTACAAAGAACTTCCCCCTGCTGGAGACAGCATCTCTTTTAGAGAGCTGATTTAAAAGAGCATGCACTCTGAATCAACATTTTTAGTACAGTAAAGGGAGTGGGGACATTAACAGGAAAGAGCAAGTGGTTTTCCTAGATCCAGGAGTGTTTCTCATTGGTTGCCTGCACCCAAGGAGGGTTGGGTATGAGGTGAGTTTCCTGCTGGTGACTGCTCAACTGTACACTGAAGCCCAGGGTGCCCTCAATTACTGTCACTTGGGTCCTTCTGGTGGCCACTGGCTGAGTGTGATGGACAACCTGAAAGTTTTCTGGGGTAAAAGCTTCTGTGTTCTCCTTGCAGGTCACCTGGATAACTCTGAAGGCAGTTATCAGCCTAATTAGGGCTGCAATGCTCCTACCATTCAAGGTATAGGAAGTACCTCCTCGGAGCTCAGACTTTCCTGTTCATACCAGGAATACCTCTCCAACCTCGCTGCTCTTTGACGATATTTGTCTAGTTGCAAAAAATAACGGATATTCCAACCTATAAAATACTGGGGCCTGCATCTAAAAGAAGTAGAAAACCCAATCTGTGAACCAATGGGGTCTTGGCTTCCCATCTTCCTTCTGGCATCAGGGGAACATTCTGGGTTCAACAGAATCTCTGCGATAAACTCAAAATAGGCTCCCTTTAATGCTCATTTAGGAGCATTTGGACAATGTTTAATAAGAAATGCCCAAACACAAGGTTCCTGGAGTGATTTTTCTAAGCACCAATTTGATAGTTCCACTGCCCCTTTGCCTGTGACAAAGCCTTTCTTTAGCTTCCTATTATCCTAGAATCAAACTGGAATTCTTCAGCTAAGCCTCAGCATCTTTTCACATTCTGCAGTCTCCTCTAGCCTGGTCTCTTACCTCATCCCTCTCCTTCAGTCAAGTGTCTATAATTCCCCAGGACAATTTTTTTTTTTTTTTCTCCAGGCCTTTACATCTGGACTTGTCCAGCCTTCCATCTGTGCTACCAGTTTGCCTTCAGGACTCACCTCCTGCAAGATGCCTTCGGATACACTCTAGCATTTCTCCCCATTCCTCCCTTTGCAGGCTGCGCTATGTGATCCCAAAGCATCCCGTTACTTCACTATTACTAAGCTGAACCTACAGCAATGGCACTGCCTGTGGGCTTGGCTGCCTTCCCCATGAAACTTGTAGCTACTTGAGAGCAGGGATGGGGACTTGGAGATCTCCTCCACCCCAACTGACCACACAGTCCGTGGCATGCTCCAGCTAACAAATATTCAGAGTAGAGGAATGAATCAACAACAGCAGGCAAAAAAAAAAAAACAACAACAACAACAACAAAAAAAAAACACCTCTGGATTTCTGTGAAGTGCAGATCTCTGCAGAAAAGCCTACATGGTGGAGGTTACGGGGAGGTTATTACTATGCTTTCCAGCAGACAATTTTAGTAACATGCTTTCCAAATCATAAGGCCCATGATGAGCTTCCTGGTTCCTGACACACAGGAATAAAAAGCACACTCATCATTCATTCATTCATTCATTCATTCACTGTTTCTGTCACCTGAAAGTTACTGTGCACTGACCATGTAAATAGCAGGGTACTAGGGATACAGAGGTAAAGCCAGGTGGAGCCTCTGCATTATGGAGCATTTAGCTAGGACTATTTGGGGAACATGACCTTCCTGTTTGAAAGGAAACCCAGCAAGAGTTACAGAGGACCTGATAACATTTAAAGACTGGCTGGAATTCCTGAGCCTCAGGGGAGAAATAAAAGCCTTCAAATAAGCCTGATCAAGAATTATTTATGCCTAGTGGTTGAGCAACTATTTTCCCTAAGAGGAAGTGGAGACAGGCAAAGAGGGTTTCAACAGCAGTTGTTAGGGATCTTAGTATGATCTCAAGATAGCCACTAAGATGGCGGCAAGAGCTGTGATGTCTTAAGACCCACAATTGAAGGAGGCCTTGTAGCTCCTCCCTGCAGCTGCAGGAAGGGTAAGCAGCCCTTGAAGATGCAAGAAGATGGGAAGCAAAGCTCTGGACACCTTCCATCTCCTGATGTCCTGGTAAGTACTGTTGGTGCACACTTGGCCTCGCATCAAACCAGTATTGAATTTGATTCCACAACCAGTGAGTCTGACAACTGTGAGTCTTGGTTTCCACTATCTAAATAATGGGGTTATTACTACCAGCTCCAGGAATTACTGTGAGAATTAAATGAGATGATATTTTATGATGTGTTTGGCACACACTGGCACAAAATCTGTATGGATGTGGTTGGTAGAGTTGTGATGATACTGCCATTCCGGTGTCATATAAAGGCCTAATAAGATAAAGATTGAAATGGTTTCTCATGAAACCAAGTAATTATATTACAAAGTAGTATATTACAATACAATATAGCATAATATATAAATAATCAACAGTACCAGTTTGCATTTATTGAGCACTTAGGCTCTGCTCTAAGCACTCTGTATGTCTTAGCTCATTCAATCCTCACATCAGCCCTATGAAGTAGGTCCCATCAGCATCGTCCTTGTTTTACAGATAAGGAAACTAAGGAATAGAGAGGCCAAGTAACATGACGAAGTCATGCAACTAGAAACACATGGTGCCAGGAGTAAACCCCACATGGCCTGGCTGTAGCGCATGTCCTCTTGCTGCTGACAAATCTCAGTGTATCAGACACACCACACCCTGAAGTACATGACCATGGCTCCCAGCTCCAACGGCAGCACCCAGGACTGTCGGCTGCTCGCCAGAGTTTCAGTCTCCTCAAACCACCAAGTCTTCCTTTGAAGTCCACCTTGGGCCTAATTAGATTTTCAACACAGCATTTCTATTTTCAGCTTGCACCATCCTCATCCCCTATTGTGTAAAGATCCTTTGATTGCCTTAAAAAAAAAAAAGCTTTACCCTTTAAGAAGAGCACCTTATTTCTGGAATCTAGTCAAAGAGTTCATATTCTCCTACCCATAGGGGTTCTGAGTCTGTCTATTTCTAGCTCTAAGTTGCTTTTGAAGTCCAAGGAATGAAAACGTTATAAAATGACAGCAACAGGCTCCTGGCCTTTACTTCCAGGAGCACATGCTGCAGTTTCCAGACCTTGTTGGGGAAGGTGGGACTCTCAGCACCTCCTTAGCTTTGTCCTGCTTTTTATTTGTTTTATATACTTATTACAAGGTTTCATTTGACAAAGGGTCTTGCTTTTAGAAGATGTCTGAAAACCTCTAAAAAGTCCTAACATTTAGAATTGCTGAACATGTATTATTAAAAGAATGGTTAGAAACAGCTGCTTATTCTTGCCTTTCTTAAGGTGAGAAATGAAGATGAGGCAGGAACAGAAAGCTGTCTGTCTCTCTCCCCTCCCAAGTCTTCCTGATGAGCCTCAGAACCCAGTCAGGGCACGACAGTCAGGGGCATCTTCACAGTAACCATCTCATCTTTCCTGTTATAAGTTTCCATTTCACCTTCTACTGTCATCAGGAACATGACTACTCCAAGGGAATACTGGTTCTCTTGGGTGATCATGACAGTGTTACTATTATCCAGATTATCTAGAATTATCTATATTATAATCCCAGATTATCTAGAATCTGGGATTCTAGAGAATTATCTATATTATCTAGAATTATCTATATTATAATCCCAGATTATCTAGAATCTGAGATTCTAGAGAATCCCAGAACAGGAAAATAGCCACAGAAAAACAGTGAGTGCTTAACTGTTCTTGAGAGCCCAATGGGGTAACAGGAAGCAGTACACAGCAAAGACAAACTGACTTCTAATGAGGCTTACCTGTTTTTCAATGAAAGCATTGATTCTCTGTAGCATCCCCTCGCATGTAAATTCATATGGCATGTATGGCTCAATCTGTGGAAACAGAACATGATACCATGAAGGAGAAGGACAGAGAGCATGTACTGCCTGCCCAGTCCTCCACCGACTCACTCAATACACGGTGCTAACACCAGGAGGTGGCCTCATGATTGCTGACTATGGACTTGCAAGTCATGATCTTACTGTGATCCTTACTAGTTATGGGTCTCTAAGGAAACTACTTGCCATCTCTAAGTCTTGGGTTCCTCACATATAAAGGGGTAATAAGAAAAACTTGTGTTTCTTAAGCTGTGAAGATTATCTGGGAGAAAAAAGGTGCTTAGTGTACTGTCTAGCACATAGTGGGCATTCAAAAAAGGTGGCAGTTATCACTTGCTAGCAGGTAAGTTCCACAGGGCAGAGTCCATGCTGTTGGGTCATCTTTGCATTCTAGTGCTGGGCATAGGGTGGCACATGTAGGAACTTGGTGAACATCAGTTGAATGAATGCCTGGTCACTGCTCTAAAGCACACAATGCACACAACGAGCAGTTTAAGGATCCATAACAGTGACCAAAGCATTGGTCTGCATTAGTAGGGGAGATCAGCATGTACCCAAAGAATTCAGGGTGCAAAAATAAAGAGTGTCACAAGGAGTTCAGCTAGGAGGTTGTGGGAGGCTAAAGAGTCAAAGTAGAATTCTACTCATGCTGGGCTTTTAAGGCAGGCTGTGAGTCTAGCAAGCCCAAACTGGGGAGGGCCAAGATGCTGAACACATCCTTGGTGGAGCAAGTAGTGTGCTATCTAACATGAAAGGACAGCAGGTAACTGCAGTTCAGTGTTACAGAAGCTGGTGAGATAAGGTGGAAAATTCACTGAATTTCCAAAAAAGGCTTGAGGTTTCTGTATCAAAGAGCCTAGATTTTATTTGAGAGGAGTAGGGAACTCCAGAGGATGCTTCTTTAGGGTAGAGGAGGCAATCTTATGAATACTGTGACACCTTAGAGAAGGGGAAGAAATGTGGGTTTCATCTCTGTTGCATAGTGTCTGCCTACATTATGAGGCCTGTGTTTTCAGGGGCATTACCAATCTAAAATGGAAATTTCATTTGGGAGAAAATCACCAGCAATATAGTCTATTATTGCTTCAGAGAGCCCAACAGCTCCTCTCAGCAATAGGGTAGACGGGGGGCACCTTCACCAGCTACTTCCTAAGTCTTTGCTTAAGTCTACAGGATGGAGAACTAGGCAAAACAGAAGCTTGCTGAAAATGGGACAATGAACAGAAATAACACTCCTTAGTGGCAGCCAAGCAGTTGGTCTCAGGGCATCTTCTCCCCTTTTCTTGTGTGTCAAATCACACATTAAATCAAAATCTTCAACCATGATGTTCAGAAATTTTAGTTGTCTTCAAATGCTGAGCAAATGGATAAATGTGGGCCACAGTGGCCTACATCTGTCTGAATATAGCTAAAAGAGGCTAAGCCGTAAATACTGTAATATTATGGCAGACTGTTCTGCAAGAACAGAGAGGTCACTCTATTCCTAGACAGCTCATCTCTGAAGAGCTCAAAATACTCTGAAGAACTGACTTTCATGTTCTCAGTTAGTTCCTTGGCAACTCAAGCTTTTGAACGTACTGTTCCCTCTCTAACCCAGACACAGCCCTTCACACAAAATGTCAAAATTTTTTCTTTTATTTTTTGAGACAGAGTCTCACTCTGTTGCCAGACTGGAAAGCAGTGACACGATCTTGGCTCACTGCAACCTCTGCCTCCTGGGTTCAATCAATTCTCCTGCCTTAGCCTCCTGAGTAGCTGGGACTAGGGACACACATACTGCCGGCCTAGAGATGTTTCCTCTCAAAAGTTTCATAGAAGAAATGATTTAAAACAGAAAACACGGCATATCTGGGTTCATTAATCAGTGTTAAAGTAGGATTTGTAGAGTGGAATAAACATCCATTGGTCATCTTTCACGAGATAAACAGATTTCGTTATGTGTTAGGAAGCATGCCACGTACTCAAGTGCCATTCCAACAACATATCCAAAGGGAATCCCTTAGAAAACGAGAGAGAATTAATTCAAAGTGTTCAAAGCCAGAAATACAGAAAAATGACTCTTCCTCTGTCCTCCTACCAACCAAGCCCAGTTTAACCAAAGGGATGTTGACTCATTCACTGCTTTGGGGCCATTCACTATTTTAAAGGATATGAAGCCAAACAATTTTCCTGTAAAGGACAAGCAAAAAGCAAGGATGGGAGGGAAGGAAGGAAGGAGGGAGAAAAGAAGGGAAGGAAGTGAGGAAAGGAGGAAGGGAGGGGAGGGAGAGGAGGGGTGGGAGGGAGGGAGGTCTATATTGCTGGACGCTGTGGGTGAGGGCAGGCAGGGCCTTCTGCATTGGAAAGCTCTCGAGAACTCTGGCAAGCCCTGGAAGTGAAAGCTGTTATGTGGACAGGGGAGGTGGGAGAGTGGGCAGTTTTCTGCATAAAAGTTCTTTAGGAACAAATGAAGGCCTCTTTGGGGGACAGAGTGAAGGAGAATGCTAAATCATATCCAGTCATTGAGAAACCCAAGCTGGGCCACCTATGGAGAAGCAAGGAAGTATTCTTGGGTATCCTGCTTTGTTATTTAAAAAAAGACTGTTACTCGTATGGCAAGGGCCACAGGAGGGATGCCTGCAGATGGCACTATGAAGTTCCTGCTGACCTTGGAAACTTTCCCTTATCTTCCCCTCCATTTTCTCCTCTTGACCTCCCTTCTTGTGAGATCTCCTGTCTCCACTAGTACCCACTCACCTTTCCAAGTCAGGGAATAACTCCTACAGGCAACTGCTTTCAGAGATCAGCCTCCATGAGAAGCCCTCCATGGTCTGACCTGACAGATGTGGTTTGACATCATTCAGTAAGAAACAGTCTTAGAAGGTACCAGGAGGCCAGGGTTTGACTCATGGCTCCTCCATTTACTAACTATAGGATTTTGAGTTAAGCAGAATCTGTAATTTCTCTTCATGATTTCAAATGTAAACTAGGTTATCTCATTCCCCTGTTCAAAACTTCCCATCATACTTATAAAATCCTGAACACACTTAAAAACAAACTAAAAACACCCCCCCCCAAAAAAAAAACCCACAAAAATACTCCATAAAAAAACCCCTGAACACTTACCATGGCCTGCTGAAAGGCTCCACATATTCTGGCTCCCAAGGACCCTTTTACGGTCTCCATTATTTTTGATGAGAAATTGGCTTCTTTAATACCATTATTCCTCTAATGTAATACATTTTTTTCTGGCTGCTTTCAAGGTTTTCTTCCTTATCCTTGCTTTTCAGCAGTTTGATGATAATGTTTCTTGGTGTGTTTTTCTTTTCTGCCTCTACCTCAGCTTTTAAATTCCTCTCCTCAAGAGCACACACATTACCCTAAGTGTTATGGATTAAACTGTGCCCCTTCAAAAGATATGCTGCCCTAACTCCCAGTACCCATGAATGTGATCTTACTTGGAATTAGGGTCTTTGCAGATGTAACACAGTTAGATGAGGTTACACTGAATTAGGCTGGGCCCTAATCTTGCATAAAAGGAAAAGACAGAGACAAACACAGGGAGAAGACACAAAACAAAGGCGGAGATCAAAGCTTTGAGGCTGCAAGCCAAGGAACGCCTAGGCCTACCAGGAGCTGAAAGATGCAAGGATACCCAACTAGAGACTTCAGGGGCAGGACGTGACCCTGTTGACATTTTGACTTCAGACTTCTTGCTTTCAGGACAGAGAGAACACATTTCTGCTGTTTTAAGCCACTGAGTTGTCTGTACTAGTGTGTTACAGCCCTAGGAAGCTCACATACTAAGGGACTGGGAGAATCAAGAAAGAAGAACCTTCACCTTCCACAGGAATGACTCCAGTGGTGAAGCTTTAGGCGTGTGGCAGATATTTTGAGGCAGTATAGAGGAACCACATTCCATTTGGTACTTTTTTTATCAGCTCGTCTCCTCAGGTTGGGGACTTCTGCCCTAAACTGCTCAGACTAGGATTGGGGTTGTATGTATCATCAATGGGAAGCTGACACCAAAGCACCATAACCAGATCACCTTGAAGCAGACAGAACACAGATAATGCATCAGAGTGCCCTCACTCCCCTGGAGATGTTCTGAATTAACTGACATCAGCAGTTCCTCAGGCCACAAATTGATTATCCTATTCTGTTTCCCAAAGGGGTAAGACAGCCTCCACGTGGGTGAACTGGCTATCCCTCCCAGGATATATGCCTTTCCAGCCTTTTCCCTTTCAGTCACACTGTGCTTTGAACCCATGCCCTTCTGGGTCCACTTCTCAGTTTTACTTTGCAAATTATCTTCATCTATAAGACTTAACTAAAAGGCTGCATTCTCCAGAAAGGCTTCCACAACTTCCACTCCTGGAGTGTTTGTATGTTGCTTTGGCACTGAACATATTCAGCCTTGTATTATACTTACTTGCAAACATCTATTCCTCTCTCCCATCTATCCACTGGGTAAAAAAATCCCTATGTGGGCACTGGTAATACAGAAATGAGACATGTATTTCCTGACTTCATGTTGCTAATGGTGTAGACATTTAGACTATCAACAAAAATCAGAATACTTACTATTGACTAAACACTGTGTAGTAGGACACTGAATTTAAGCACTTTATATAAATTATCTCATTTACTCCTCACAAGTGACCAATAAAATGGTAATATTAGGCCTACATTATAAATGAAGGGAAGCTGCTAGTAAGTGGTAGAGCTAGAACTGAACCCACGCTGTGTGAATCCAGCCTGCCCTCCCACATGCCCACACTGGTTTCTCTTCAAGCATCATAACGAAGTGTAAACAGTGCTCCCATCAAAGTACAGCAGTAGAGTGTAGCTGTGAAAGTCCACAGCAGGCTCAGCTGGGAGACAGGATTAATTGAACTCGTCTTTACTGGATGGTAAACTTCTGACAGGTGGGAAGCCAGCCTCCTCTATGTTTATGGAAGTAAACATGCTGTCCCCTAACCCCAGGCCCAGGTGGCTCAGAGAGTACTTTGTGTATGATAAGTACCTGACAAATGTCTGTTGAATTGATCAGAAGAGGCCAGAAATATAGTTATTTTTACAAAATTCTACAAAATGTTTAGGTAGGAAAAAAACAGATTTTCTATAAAAACATTTCCCAGTAATTCCTTGCTCTTCTTGCTCTTTTATAGAGGATGCAGGACTATCTTTTTAGATCTTTGTGAGAGCAACACAATCAGATCCCTGAACCAAGTATGACTCCAGCTCCTGCTCCTGTGCCTGGGATCCAGAGTCATGTTGAAATGGCCTATGGAATCCATGCCCATATCAGGATACCAGCTCTGTTTCCATTTCACAGAACATTCATGAAATCCCCGGGCCAAATCCTACAGCTTGGTTATTTTCTAACTCCAGGGTTAAGCTGACGTGGAAAAGATCTGTTTACTAAAGCCAAGGACCTATGATGCTTTATACCCATTTCAGGTTACATCAGAAATGAGGGAAAGTAGAATAAAAGAAACCAACCTTCTGATTTAAAATTGCTTTCACTGCATCTTCTACTTCCTCCTGATTGTTGAGGTCAACAGTCCACACGTGTGGCCGCCCGATGAAAACTTCAGCGTAAGGATGCTGGGATGTCAGCTGGAAAAGAACAAAACACCTCAGTCTCACAAGCGATTTTTAAAATAACTTTCTGTGCTAGATGGAGTGCTATGCTTTTTACAGTACTGAGTTATACTTATGTAGGTAACAAGACATTCTGTCCTTCCCCTTGATGATCAAAATCATCCATAAGCAGATAACAATTAAACAGTGATGGTTCTCCATCTTGAATCCCACTTGGAAATAAGATAATGTCATAACCAGGTGACAAGAAAGCTGCTACAGGTGGCACTAACCCTCAACATCACATCAAGAACCCAGCCTTGAAAATCACCTATTAATAGATCAAACCAGTATCTACCTATTAGCCTGGCTAAGACAGACAGGTAACCATAGACAATTCTAAGAAAAATCAAGGTTGTAAAGTCCCAGGAGGCTAAAGTAATGGTGCATACAAAAGGTGATAGAAAGAAAAAAAATAAGACCATCAGAAATACACAGAATTTTTTAAGTGGTTTCAGGAATAATCATTACCATGACATTCAGAATAACAAGGAATGGCAGTTTTTATCCTAAAGGAGGTTTTATTTTAAAAACAATGTGTGGTCAAAGAAACCAAGTGCAAACAGTGACAATTCTGAATTCATGAAACGTCCATTCTTTTTTTTTTTTTTTTTTCCCCAAAGACAGGGTCTTGCTCTGCTGCCCAGACTGGAACGCTGTGATGCAATCATAGTTCACTGCAGCCTCAAATTCCTGGACTCAAGAGATCATCCTGCCTCAGCATTCCGAGTAGCCGGGACTACAGATGTACACATCATCCCTGGCTAATTTTTTTTTTTTTTTTTTTTTTTTTTTTGTATACACAGGGTCTCTGCATGTCGCCCAGGTGGGTCTCAAACTCCTGGCCTCAAGTGATTCTCCTTTGTCAGCCTCCCAAAGTACCGGGATTACAGGCACAAGCCACTGCGCTCAGTTGAGTCCATTCTTTAATACAGCTAAATTTACCCCCTCATTTTGTTTCCGCCTCTATCCTCATATCCCTGTAAGGTCATGTTGTAAAGGGAGCATTCTAGACCTGTGTGAGAGCATTTTCAGATACCATAATAACCAGCGAGTGTTACTCCTAGTCTATCGGTGGGAACCAGGGATGTAAGCTGCTGCACCATGTGCAAGACAGTCCCGCACAGGAAGAACTGTCCACTGCCCATGAAACTTTCAAACGCCCTGCGGGGCTTTCATGTGGGCTTATAGAATCCAACTTTTTATTTATTTATTTTTGAGACCGACTGTCACCCAGGCTGGAATGCAGTGGTGTGATTTTGGCTCACTGCAATCTCCTGGGTAGTGGTGATTCTCCTGCCTCAGCATCCTGAGTAGCTGGAACTACAGGTGCACACCACCATGCCTGGATAAGTTTTGTATTTTTAGTATAGACGGGGTTTCACCACGTTGGCCATGTCGGTCTCCAACTCCCTGCCTCAAGTGATCCGTCTGTCTTGGCCCCCCAAAGTGCTGGGATTACAGGCATGAGCCACTGCGCCCAGCCAGAATCTAACTTTTTGACAGTTTAAACATACACTGAATTATCCGGAGACATAATCACTATGTAAATGAAGCAATGTCTGTGCTCTGTTTTATCTGAAATGTCATCAATGAGCTGTCACCATTTCAGAAAGATCAAAGCAGCAAAGTCAATGCCACTGAGGATGTCAGAACCTCCAGTAAAACATACCTACAATAGTCTACATTTGGAGCTACTGCATTACTGGCAATTCTGTTCATATGTGAGTAAATGTAAACACACTCAGGCTTTGCTCCTCCTTCATAATGTCAATTTTAAGTAAAAAGGCTGAGCATATTCAGCTGGATGTTTCACTCCTTTTAAATAAAAACACTCAGTGAGGAGGAACAAGGCATCAGAGTGTCTGGTATAACTCTTGGGAATGGGACAGTATAGTTCTTGACTCCATAAGACTGAAATATGTATTACTTTATTAGAAATTATTTTCCTTTTATTTCTCCATCATATTTGAGTTAGAGAATTAATCCCGTTTGAAATTACATAGGTAGGCAAGGTTATACAATTTACAACTTTCATCTCATATTTATAATAATAGGAAATATTGGGTCTGGCAGTGCTGAGGCCTTTGCTTTGGAAGCCAAGCTGATTCTCCTCTTTTCCTCAGACTCCAGTATTCTCAGAGGGCTGGAGGAATTAACTGGCACCCCCTCCATCTTTCCCTTAGCCACTGTTCTTTGTATCCTACCACACCAAGAGCATGCATGTGCTATTCAAGGCAGGAAGCCCAACAAGTCCCTGGGCCCAGCAGTGAGCCTCTGCTGGCTGCAGGTTATCTTGGTCTCTACCCAGCAGCACCCCCTCATCCGCCTCTTCAGTTTCCCACCCTTCTAACAGGTGCTCTTTTCCTTGGCTCAGCTCTATGGTCAGTGATGGAAGCTACAGACTCTCTGCAGGCCCACAGAGCTCAGGAAACTTCCATTTCTTTTTTCTCTGCACACATTTTGGACTCAACACTTATCAAGGAAGCCCTAGGTTGGGCCAGGTGTCCGGCTAATCGCCTGCACAAACATTATGTATCAGGTTTATTATGCATCAATGACGATTCTGAGACTGAGAGGCAATTACACTTCCCCCAAGACCATACAAGCCAGAAAGAAGAAGAGCCAATTTCAAATCCAAGTCCTTCAACAACTTCTTAGCTTTGGACAAAAAAGAAGGTAACAATTCTAAAGCATGTCTTTGGGTTCTTAAGACAAAGACAAAGACAAAAGCCCAACGTAAACACCAGCCTTTTAGTCCAGCTTTTAAAACTTGCCAAACTAAATTCAGGACTGAATTTAGGCCTGTATTTTCTGATGATGAGCAAAATGTCACATCATTTTCATTCTGTGGCCTGGAGAACAAACTAATTAGTTTTTCTGACAGAATCAGGGTAAGTTAAAGTTGTCATCAATGTCACTATTCAGTAATTCACATTTCAGCCGTCTCTCTCCTCTTCCGCCTTTTAAGGTCTCTGCTTATTTACAAGGTTGCTCCTAGCACTCTGAAAATACAAAATGCTGAGCTATTATCCTTTTACATTTACTGAAGTTTACTTAACTATACGAGTGAGGCATTCTGTGATTCATTAGTTCCCCTCTGAATGTTAAGTTCCTTCTTGTTAATTTATTGAGAACCATCTGATCTAAGCTATTTCATTGTATATCAATCAGTAAATTTACTGGAGTATAGTTTGTAAAAGTAATGAAAATCTTACTAAATACGAGACATTATTTCGGACTGGCTATTAAATCTCCAAGGAGAACATGAGTTCTCTTTATGGAAAAAAAGGGGGAAAAAAAAAACCCCTGAAGCCGGAGTATTTCTAATGGCTTACAAAATGTGAGAATAATGATCAAGAACTTACTCATATGTTTCCCAAAGTAAAGGTAAAAATCCAATTTATATTAAAAAAACATCTGAACCAGCCACATTACTTAAGGCATTGTGGAACTTTTCCCCCTCTGAGTAGACATCACGGTTTGAAAAACTGGTCCAATGCAAAAATAAAAACCAAGCTAAACTCACATTTAGATATCTGGACTTTTCTTCTTTTCAAATGAAGGCAAAGAGACATACATGGAGTTGATATAATCAATTTATGTGGATCAATTACTGCTTGATATGCAAGATTAGCTTTGTAATTATGCATACTCTGGTTACAATGTTTCCATTTGCTAAGGAAGAAAAATAACTTCTGGGAATTTTTGACTCTTAGAAATAGACCTGTTGACAGCTCTTTTCCCATTAAAAGCTTCTTCGGTTAGGGGGATTTGGGGGACTTTTGTGAGCTGACAGAGCAGGACAGGGTGACCCACCTGGTCATGAGATCAAGCTCACCGGTCCCTCTCAGTGCTGTCTAACGTTGCCGGAGGGAGCCAGCTATCAGATTACCATCTGCCCTCTTGGATAAAGCAAACTGCCCTTCTTGGGGCCTCCCCAGCTTGTCAGTATTCATGCTTCTCTGGCTTGAGACCTGCTCTCCTTTCCCTTTAAAGCACAGCCCCTCCACTATCCCCTTAGCAGCTAACCCTGCACATCATCCACCCGGCACAACTCTAAGTTCAACTCCCCTCCTGAATTCACTTAGCTATTTTTTCATGCACTTCCACTGATTATATGTCTGTCCTATAACTCTTTCATATCAGATTTGGAGCTCCGGGAAAACAGGAAATGTACATTGATGAATTCTCCCAATGCAGCAACTAGTACCATCCTGTGGGGACACATTAAACACCTGTCAACTCCCCTCTGCATCCTGCCCTCCTGGGGGAGCCTAGGACGGTTGGAGTCATCTGTGTGAGGTCACTCGCTGAGCAACTGTGGAAGGATCCCACAGTTTCTCTAACAGCATCACATTTAAGAGCTGGTGGAATCATCTGAAGGGATGAAGGGACAGGAGGAACCAAATGCCAGTGTGACAGCTCTAATGCATATTCTCTTCTTACAGCATGAAGAATGAAAACCTTCCATGACCTCTGCAAAAAGTAAATTACAAAATGATGGCAACTGATAGAAAACAACTAACATATTTTTCTTGATAACGTCACACTGGCTGATCTGATCCATGAAACATTACATCATTCACTGGGCAATGCTCAGATTGTTTAAGAGTGTCCTTTTTTTTTTTCTCCAGGAAAAAATACTCAGTGTCCACAGTGTCACTAAAACCTTTAGAGGCAATATTAAGAAAAATGTGTCAGTTGCCAATTTAATCTCAGATACTTTTGTCTCATTTCCCAAAGGCTTGTATGTAGAAACTGCAGTAAGAAAAGAGATGGGCTTCTTTGCTTTGCACGCATTTAAAAAATCACGAGGCAGGGCCGGGCGTGGTGGCTCAAGCCTGTAATCCCAGCACTTTGGGAGGCCGACGCGGGTGGATCACAAGGTCAAGAGATCGAGACCATCCTGGTCAACATGGTGAAACCCCGTCTCTACTAAAACTACAAAAAATTAGCTGGGCATGGTGGCGCGTGTCTGTAGTCCCAGCTACTCAGGAGGCTGAGGCAGGAGAATTGCCTGAACCCGGGAGGCGGAGGTTGCGGTGAGCCGAGATCGCGCCATTGCACTCCAGCCTGGGTAACAAGAGTGAAACTCCGTCTCAAAAAAAAAAAAAACAAAAAACAAAACAACAACAACAAAAAAAAAATCATGAGGGAACAGAAAATCACCATCAGAATACCACAGTAATAACTGTTGTAGACATGATCCACTGCTATATGATACTATAATTATTTATATAGTATGTGATACTATACAAATCCACTGCTGTATGATACAAAAATTTGAGGAATAACAGGATATTCACATAGTCCCAAAGTATTAGCCCTACTATAGAGAAAAAGAGCAAAAGAGTAACTTCATAGTTAAGAAACATGGGAAACACTACTTTAACCAAGTGATCAAGGTTAGCATCATAATCAGTATGACATATTGACATCATACGCCCCCTAAAATGATGTGCTGAGAACAGTACATCACTTCTGGGATATTCTTGCTAAAAATGCAAAACTTCAAACACATCATGGGAAAACATCAGCCAAATCCAAATTGAGAAAGTGTACAAAAAATGGTTACCTGTGTTCCTTAAAAGTGGTAAGGTCATGGGTGACAGTGAAAGACTGAATTGTCACAGGTCAGAGGTGACTAAGGAGACACGACTACTAAATGCAATGTGGGTCCTGAACTGGATCCAGGAACAGAAAAAGGATCTTAGTGGAAAAACTGGTGAAGTCCAAATAAAGTCTGTAGTTTAGACAATACTATGGTACCAATGTTAATTTCTTGGTTTTGACCACTGTGCTGTAGTTTTGTAGAAGCTGCCATAGCAGCAGCTAGATGAACGGCATGCCTGAACTCTGTTTTATTTTTGCAACTTTTCTGTACCAGTAAAATTATTTCAAAATAAAAAGTAAATTCTAGCAAGTCTACTTGTAGGCTCCTCAAAGTATTGAAAGCAGAGACTAAAAATACTTGTATACCACTGTTCATAGCAGCATTACAATGGCCAAAGGTGTAAACAACCCAAATATCCATCAACAGATGAATAAACAAAATGTTATATGTGTGTGTGTATGTATGTATGTATATGTATGTATGTGTATATATGTATATATACACATACATACATATATATATATATATACACACACATACATACAGGCAAATAATCTGAAGTCATTTCTCAAAAGAAGATATACTTAAGGCAAACAAACATATGAAAAGGTGCTCAACATCATTCATCATCAGGGAGATGCAAATCAAAACCACGAGGAGATATCACCTCATGCCTGTTAAAATGGTTTTTATCAAAAAGACAAAAGATAGAAAGTACCTGGCAAGAATGTGGTAAAAAAGGAAAACTTGGTACCCTGCCGGTGAAAATATCATGTTATAGCCATAATGACAAAGAAAATGGAGGTTCCTCAAAAAATAAAAAATAGAACTCCACATAAGCCAGCAATCACACTGCTGAGTATATATCAAAAGCCATTAAAATCAGTATGTTAAAGAGGCATCTGCACTCCCATGTACACTGCAGCGTTATTCATAATGGCCAAGATACGGAACCAAACTAAGTGGTCTTCAGTGGATAAATGGATAAACAAATTACATGTATATGAAATATTCAGCCTGCAAAAGAAGAAAATTCTATCACTGGTGGCAACATGGATGAATGTGGAAAACATTATGCTAAGTGAAATAAGCCAGACACAGAAGGAAAATTCTGCATGATCCCACATTGTTGTGGCATGTAAAATAGTGACAGAAGCAGAGAATAGATTTGTGATTCCCAGAGACTGGTGCACGGGGACTGGGGAGACGTTGGTCAAAGTTTGAGTTAAGCAAGTTGAGTAAGTTCTGGAGAGCTAGTGTGCAGCATTATGACTACAGTTAACAATACTGCATTGCATACTTGAAATTTTCCAAAAAAGGAGATCATGTGTTTTTGCCATGAAAAAAAAAATCTACTTAGTATGTAAGCTGATGGATATTAGCTTGATTGTAATGACTATTTCACAATGTTTTTATTTATCAAAACATCAAGGTGTACACCTTAAATATATTTATTTGTCAAAAATAAATAAAAAACCCAAGGAATGATTTATTCGTTTTTGTTCTACCCCAAACTCCAAAGTTTCAAACAAGTCAGTCACATGCTAAAGCAGAGATTACTAAACTGAGATATTTTCACTGCTGGGTAGCATCTTTTTAAACTTTTCAAAAGAATAGGTTCATGGCAGACTGAATGTCCCTAGTCTCTATGTCCTATCACTTCCTATAGCGCCTAGCACACAGATAGCGCCTAGCACACAGATGTGCATTAAGTATTGCTGAATTATGAATGAACAAACTGACCTCTTAATACAAAACCACTCCCCAAATGAAGAATTCAAATTATTATTCTAGAAGGAACCTCCCCCATCCCATCTCCCACCTACACACATACACAGGTAACCCTTGTTGGTTATCTGGGCCACAGATTAACCTTTCGTAGATAAACTATGGATCTTATTGATCTTCTATCTCCTTTGGCCATTTCACCAATGACAGAAAGGGTCAGAGAAAAATAACTCTCAAAACAATCAGTTCTGTGAATTGTCAAGGTTTCTGACTGACCAATAAAAAATAATCACTGAAAATGCACCTTATTTACTCTTGGGGAGAGAAAATGACTCAGAGGGTTTAAAGGCAGAACTGAAAAATTTATGTTTTATAAACTGTCGTTCTACATTGATATGCCATAGGAGGGCTGCTCATCAATGTAATCCCCCAATCAAAGGCCCTGAATGACAAGGATGCTGCTATGACTTACCTTTCTAAGCAGCCTACAGAGCCACTTACTACTAACTACACAGAAATAATGAGAAAATCAATCTTATGGTTTCTTGCACACACCTGTTTCTGACAGATGCATAAACATCCAGCTTGATCACTCACACTTAGCTGTAAAAGACTTTTGTTTATTGCCCTAAATCAAATCCAGCTACCCTCAACGGTGATGCATCACACACTGCAGATTTTCAACAGGATCTCTGAAGGCAATTCAAATGAGGCTTCTGTAAATGGTTCTAGCAATGTCAGGATTACATCTCGGGATGGTGGGTGAAAAATAAGTCACATTACTTCAACTACCCACAATAGTCCTGGTATCCTGAGGTTGACGTTCTTTGAAAACTCCCACAGCCCACTTTTTATTCTCCAAAGCCCATCACAGGGAGCAGATTCTCCATATGTATCTGCTAACCAGTTGACCTCACTCCTTGAACTCCGAACATTCAGGAAATCAGAGTTCAGCTATAAGCAGAAGGCTAGGATGTCTGAGTTTACAGTAAGCTAGAGTTGGGGCAGAGTGTCAAGATCCCTTACTTGGTGAAGGCAGAAACAGATTCAAATACTGGCCCTAACTCGAAAGGTGATGACATGATCAGGTCACTTGTCTCTCTAAGCCTCCACATCTTCATCTCCCACCCAACCAAGTTAAATAAAGTTAATATCGACACCAGCACTCAATAAATAGCTATTATTCATATTATTCAAAGTAGAATACTTTTGATAGATGCTTACCTCTCTCAGAGTTGGCTTGCCAATGAAAAAGTCTGTGTTTTTGCTGCTTTTGGGTGGGTTGAACTTGGGATTCAGAAAAGCACATCCATTTGCGATAGCCTCCAGGGGAGCTGGGCCCTCGTAAGGGAACCCAAGTCCAACAAACAGCTGTAAGACAGAAAACCACACACTATATAAACATATCAGGCAGGACGCGCATTCCTGGCTTGCAGGGGGCGGTTCTGTGGCCCATTCCCGTGTGTACACCTCACTTTGGAAGACTCCCAGGCCCTAGGGAGTGGGGCAGAGAGAAGTCAGCTTACACGAGGATCTGAAAAAACGACAAACTTTTAAAGGCTCCACAAAGCTGCTCAGCTCACTGTGCTCTCTTCCACTAAGGAAGAAAAAAATTAAGTGTCTGGGGATATCAAGGGGTTAGGGAGGTTGGGGTATTAAAGAAAACACCACCACCACCACCACCACCACCACCACCACCACCACGACCCAACAATAATCTTTCTGTAACTCACCAGGAGACATGACTGGAAAAACACTTGCTTAACTAAACAGAAGGTTTCTTCATTGAACCAAAGAAACAACAGGCCCTTTCAGGAATGCTGGGCGGAGGGACAGAAAGGTCACTTGGAGATTTGATTGCAGTTCAAATGGAACTGCTTTAAAATGATGGTAGGTCAGTAAACACAGGTTTTCATAATGGGTTTGACACTGGGGGACACCAACATCTTGGTGTTTATTTTCCCCTCAGATAGAGAGAGGGTGCTGTGTTGCTCAATCTGCAAGGCAGCTGCTTCCCTTTCCAGCAGGCAAACCATGTGCTTCCCCAAGACAGACCATAGATGGCAGCAACAACTTGCTCTCAGTCCTCAGAGCAACCACCGCAGCTCGGAGCCACAATGACAAAGGGGGGCAAGATGCAGTTCAGTGGTGCTGATTTCCTGGGTCCAAAAATGAAATAACTGCTCCCAGAAATGCCTCGGCACATACCATCTCAGTGGGTGTACTTCTCACTGCTGGAGCACCGCAGGTTGTTGATGGGCAGGGTCCAAACCTGGGCTTGATGAAGCTGTGTCCTCCCTACCCGCATCAAGGAGCCTGTTCTGTTCTAGTCCCCAGAGGCACATTAAGTGAGAAAGGATAACTGGGCCCCAGGGCATCCTTTCCTTCTGCCCTCACACAGAGCATCACCTACCAAATGGCCAAGTGCTGGGGTGAAGGAGATGGCTCAACTAGATTTAGCTGCATGCTGGGCTGTCTTTTACCTTTGTCTTTTCACAGTAATCCCCTATTTCTCACCAGCTCTCCTCTCTTTGCAGCTGCTCTAACTGAACCATCATGTAGAAAGGTTCAGCTGGAGGGTGCCAGGCCAAAGCTGCTGGGCTACATGTGTCAGGCCAGCCCTGAGCACAGCCCATATGTGACATACTGGAAAACCAGGGAGCTTGTGAAGGAATTCTGAGGCAAAGCACTAACATCTCAGGTTTTCTGGTCCTATTCACTTTTGTTTTGCACACAACAGGGTACTCAATCTTTTTGGTTTTTTAAAAGAATAAACTTTTATTTCCTGCAAACCACATGATCGTAATGCCAGAGACATCCACAGGGCAGGGAGTTAGGGAGAAAAGAAGCTTTGAGAGGCCAGCAGAGCTCCTCCTAATGCTGGCTGGGTCATTTCCCCTTGAGCAGTAGAACCACCGGAGATCACGGGTGAGGCGTGGGGGTGGTGATGAGGAAAACTTGGTAGCTAGGAGCCTGGAAGCTGTAGGATAAAGGAGAGCTCTACTATCACTAGGAAGCTCCTGCTCTGCATTTTACTCTTATTATACAGCTAACAGAAATGAGATTGTCAGAGAGAAATTTTAACTATGGGGTGTGGCCTGGGCAGGTGGCTCATGGGTGGGGGAGATCTGACGGCTTCAGAAAAAAATGGAAGAAAACAGTGGGATGTACTAGTCCCAGGATGTCCCAGCTTTATGGAATATGAAGAATCCAGGGTTGTTATACTCCAGGCTTGTGATCTCTGTGATCTGCCCTCTCCTAGAGGATGTGCTAGCTCTCCAGTGGAAAACAGATAACTTTTGTCAGGCCACGGCTGGGCGCAAGGTATCACAGGGAGTCCAGAACTTTCTGACTGAGAAGAAAGGTACTAGAAGACGCAGATCAGGATCTCTGCAGGTTTAGTCAGAGAACCACAGTGCTTCCTGACCTCTGAAAATCAAGGCCTGCCATCAAGTATGGATACCTTTATCAACTCTAAATTTCAAAGACCAGCTCTGGAGGAAATGCAAGCAGCGCAATGTTTGTCTATTTAAATAGAAAATCTTGGGAGAAAATTTAATTAGCTTCTTTAGACCAACCAATCTGAACCTATTAATTAACAGGATTTGAGGCTGCTGCTTAATGGACTTGAATGTGACCTAGGTTTAATAACACCTGAATAACAATATGAACCATTTCTTCTGCCCGTTGAGCACCAGAATATCTCAGGACACCTAAAATAAAAACTTTAGGGTAACTCTACCAAGCCTCATGTGTTCAGGATGAAGCCTAAGCAAATGCTATATAATTTCCTGGCAATGAGCTTTTTATCACACAAATTAAGATTGTAGGAAAGGAATTACTTGGAGACACAAAAATAATTTTTTTTGTCACTTCAGTAAATAAGCAATTTTTCTCTTGCTTCTTGTGTACTTATTACCTGTGACATTCCAATGGAGCAGATGTGTTAAGATCAAACAGCACATCTGATGTCTGAATGAAAAGACAATAGGCAGAGAGAGTTCATCACCACCAAACAGCACTCTGTAAACTTCCATGCGCTTATGGTCTTGCCACACACCGGCACCTTAACCACACTGAATTGCTTTTCCCCTAATCCCCTGCTATTCTGCCTACTTACCAATTTCCTTAGCAAGGAAGCAAAAGACACACTGCAAGAATGTACTCAAGTGCCAAGGCTTAACTCTGCCGGAGAAAACTGGCCATATTTCATTTATACTTCACCTGGCCTTCAGAAGCCCAGAATCTAATAAGGATGTTCCAGATGACAAAATATCTCCATGGCTGCGACTCTAGCTCCATCAATGAGTATTTCTACACAGAGGAATTGGTGCTCTAAGATTAAATTTTTGAACTAATGCTAAACAGAGAGAACAGATGAAGCACCACACGTTTTCTTCATGGTATAAGACTGGGACATTCCTACACATCCACAAAGGATCCAGTAAAACCACTCAGATTTTCCCACTCTGTGAAAGAAGAAACAATTGTTTTAAACTGCTAAGTGAAGTAAGGATCCTTTAAATATGGATAAAGGGGATTTTATCCATGGGCTTGGTCAGTTTCACTCCTGATGGGGAACGTGGAGGATAATCCTAAATAGGAAATGCATACTCAACACATACTTCTCAGACCAGTTTCAATTAGCACAGTTAGTGTGGTGACTCCAGCGGGAAACCGAGCAATGAATCACCACCGGTTCACCAGATGAAATGATAAATTCATTATTGGCACAAAGTGGCCAGGGCAATGTGGTAATTAATAGCACAGGTTCTGGAGTCAGATCAGGCTTCAAGGCCTGGCTCCATCGTTTACCAGGTCTGTAACAGTGACAAATTGCTAGGTGCTTCTGTCTATGGATTCTTTAAGGCTCATTTATAATCTATGCTCTCTATTTATAGGACCTTTGTCTAGGTAACAAGCTTTCTAAACCTCAGTCTTTTCATGTGTAAAATGGATAAAATAATAGTGTTTTATTTCATGGGGATGCTGTGAGGATTACATGAGCTAGTATATGAAAAGGATTCATTCCAAGGCTTGGCACTTAGTAAGCATTCAGTAAACAGTCACTCAAGTTCAAATCCATATGTAACTTCAGGCAGCCACACACATATCATGGCCTTGTTTGTTTAGATGGAATTTACGTGTGCAGGAGTTATGTCTATGGGTTTTTTACAAGATGTTCAGCACCTGCATGTGCATTTATGAGTTCTCACTGTTTCATAAAGTACCTGTACTAAAAAAAGGGGAGGGACATTCATCAGAAGAGAGATAAGAGATGATACGGTTTATAGTGACTGCCATATAAGCCAGTTCCATGAGTCACATGCTATGGCTAAGCTTTATTTTTTACACAATGACTGGGAATCATTATATTAATGTTTCTGGTAATAGCTATCCTTTCATATCTTAAAAATAGCCCCGACAAGGGCTGGGTATGAAGAAGACAATTTTTCCAAAATGTGATGCTTTTATGTACCCCAAAGAGTCCCTCTCTGGCCATCTGCCTTCTTTCAGGTACCAGATGCTTAAGGGAGAGATAAACAGTGACCCAACTCTCTCACATCCAGGTTGGCGCTATCCTTGTAAGAGCTCCACAAGCCCGTGACTCATGACCTGAAGACTCTCTAGGGAAGAGCTGAAAGGGACAAGGAGGCAAAGATAAGGAGATTCACGGAGTGTGTTTACATGCTCAAAGCAGATTTTGTCAACATCCCCTGCTAAACCAAAGACTATTTCCTGAAGACCAGCTGGCTGATTATGCCCAGCTACCTAAATACCCTTTTAGAAACAAAACAACAGCAACAATAGGCCAGGTGTGGTGGCTTGCGCCTGTAATCCCAGCACTTTGGGAGGCTGAGGTAGGCAGATCACAAGGTCAGAAGTTCGAAACCAGCCTTGCCATATAGTGAAACCCCATCTCTACTAAAAATACAAAAATTAGCCGGGCATGGTGGCATGCACCTGTAGTTCCAGCTACTGAGGAGGCTGAGGCAGAAGAATCCTTTGAACCCGGGAGGCGGAGATTGCAGAGAGCTGAGATTGCGCCACTGCACTCCAGCCTGGGCAACAAAGAGAGACTCCATCTCAAAAAACCAAACCACAAACAACAGCATCAAGATAAAAAGTTCCTGAGTTTTGATCATTTGAAAGCCCCAATATAAAATCAAATGCATTACAATTCACTTTGTAAATGTATTAACTTGGAGATAGGGAAATAAAAGAGTATTTGTATAAATTTAAACCTTAAGTAGATGCTGAACATGTTCAGCTGGGCCAGCCTGAAGTGCTTACCATTAAAAGTCCACTCAGGCATCACCTCCTGGGAGGACCCTTTGCTGACCACGCCTCTCTCACACAAATTCCACACCAGGACAACCCCTCAGTTCCCAACATGGGAAGCAGCAAAACAGGCTTATTCACCACCAGAGCCTCAGTGGCTGCTTCATTAAAATGGTACTGTTTTAACAATACTAAGACCACTGGGTTTTTGTGAAGAAAAGAGCGAATACACAGAATACACAGGAAAGGTTTAGCATAGGGCTTAGCACATGGTAGAGGGGAGACATAATGGCTGTTACTGCTATAGAAAGCCGTGGACAGTGGCTCCTGTCTTCTGAATGGGACCACCCCACCCACTACACTGATTTCACAAATCACAGGACCACATTTTACACAGCTGAACTGTTGGCCCCACTCACAGCGTGACAATAAGGTTTTATGTTGGTATCATTATTTGAAATTATTACTAGTTCTACCTGTGTACTTTTCACATTGTTACAGTTACCTGCTTTCCTTCTCCAGCACACCTGTATGCTCCTTGTAGGCAAAACTGCTTGAGTCATCATTGTCTCCAGAATGTCTAGACCAAGGCCTAGAATATATCTAATACTTAATATTATACTTACTTGCTGGATGAAAGAGCAAAATAATAAATACAAGACTGGATCTTTCCAGCAATCAAATGTCTCTGCACAGAGGCTGAACATGTGGTGCATATTTGGGTGTGGGGATGCGCTTTTGCTCTGAAAGTCAGACAAGTTACTGACTCACACCTCTGTATACTCTTCAGTCTACATGCACATATAGATGGGGGAGAGGGAAGGAGGCATGTATGTGTTCATACAATTTTTTCCCCCGTGTAGATGGCATGGAAATGACTTGCAGTATGCTCACTAGGATGAAAACTGCTTCAGTTGGCTGCCTGAAGGCAAATGGGAATCAGTAATAGAAATAGAAGGACTGCTCCCCCTAAGGAAGCAAACTCTTGGACTATCACTCACAGGGCCTGGAGATGTAGGCAACATCACAGAAAGGCAGGCATGGGGTATCAAAAGGATACTGTATCTCCCCTAGTTGGGGAGATCTTACAGCTCTAGGCACATGGCATATGAGAACAGAAGGAAATCTCAGAGATCCCAGATGGTCAGTGTGTTTCCTTTTGACTCCTTCCTTCTTTTTTTTTTTTTTGAAATGGAATTTCTCTCAGTTGCCCAGGCTGAAGTGCAGTGGCACAATCTTGGCTCACTGCAACCTCTGCCTCCAGGGTTCAAGTGATTCTCCTGCCTCAGCCTCCCAAGTAGCTGGGACTACAGGCACCTGCCAACACACCCGGCTAATTTTTTTTTTTTTTGTATTTTTACTACAGATACGGTTTCACTATGTTGGCCAGGCTGGTCTTGAATTCCTGACCTCGTGATCTACCCGCCTTGGCCTCCCAAAGTGCTGGGATTACAGCTGTGAGCCACTGCGTCCAGCCCCTTCATTCTTTTTACAATCATCTAAATACCTTTTATAAGCCAGGCAGTGTAAATGCACCTGTGGATAGAACAAGCAAAGGCCGTCTCCCCTCACATAGCTGCATAGCTGCATAGCTGCATGAGGGTCTGCTGCCTCAAGCCCTGGGTTTTTCAGACAGCCTTTTTTAAAGACAGGGTCTCCCTCTGTCACTCAGGATGGAGTGCAGGTGACCTCGGCTCACCATAACCTCAGCCTCCTGGACTCAAGTTATTCTCCCATTTCAGCTTCCAGAAAATCTAGAACTACAGGTGAATGCTACTATGCACAGCTAATTTTTTATAGAAATGGGTTTTCACCACGTTGCCCAGGCTGGTCTTGAACTCTTGGGCTAAAGCAATTTGTCCACCTCAGCCTCCCAAAGTGCTAAGATTACAGGTGTGAGCTACTGCACTGCACCCGCCTCAGACAGGTTTCTGACCATATCCAAGTTCAGTAAGAAGAGACATAGTTGCGGGGGGTGGGGAGGGCAGGATGGCACAGTCAGGCATGAGGATAAGATGGGTCAGAGGCGCACATACTGCTTATTTGCCAGGCCTGCCCAGGTTCCTAGGTGAGTCCCACAGGTAAGCTGATAAGCTGACATGATGGGGAAATACTGTAGGACTGTCATGACCCACCCAAGTCTTGGAGAGGTTACTGAGTGGAGGTCTGGGTACAGAAGGGGGACAGCAACAGCACGTGCAGAAGCCGCAGCTTTGCCTCGTTTTTTTCCCCCACAGTCACAATGTTTTCAACTGTAGAAAGGACAGTACTGGTCCAGCTCACAAACCACTGAGTGAGCTCCAGATGCAAATGTACTATTCAGTATCATATATGAAATAAGGAAGACTGGGGGAGGTGGATATGAAGAGGTTAAAGCCAGGAAGATAAAGAAAGAAGCCAACTGAAAAGAGATGGAGATTTAAGCCAAAAATAAAAACATGCCACCCTAGTGAATTCTAATTTGCTGGCTTACACTGCACTCCTGGAGGTTGCTGGACTGAATGACTCGCCTGTGGTCATGTAATAAATAATTCATTCATCCAAATTCATACCCCAATTAGAAGGGTCTGCTAGATCCCAACAACTTCCTGGCACTTTTAGCCCCAGTATTAGTGTTATGTTGAATTCCTTCCATCTTCACAGGTTCCCTGAAGCAAGAGGCTACTAACGACGCCTGCACCCCTAATGGCATACCAGGACAAAATTCTGCTGAGCGGAGGGTTTCCTAAGCTTGGTGCAGAGATTCAAAGATGGCTTGTAAAGAAAAATAATAAGTCAGAAGCTGATTAAGCATCAATCATCTCTCTATGTCTCTAACCCTCTTGAGGAGATCAGCCCTGCTTCTCTCACCAGTAAGGAGTCCAAGAAGTATGTGAATCCTGTTCATGCTGCAGACATTTGCTTCTCAGCAGCTCCAGTTCCCCTTTCCAATGTGGATTAGAATAAATGGCTTTTTAATTGCTCAGAGACACAGAGAAAGGCATCAGAAACAGAAAGGGTTATAGATGCAAAGCCTGATTGGTTTTTCATGTAATTATTTCAAAGCCAAAGGTTCATTCACTGTGGAGTCTGCGGCTGTGTGCTGGGTGTGAGGTGAGTCAGCAATACACTGCCCCATTCTTGTCATATTTGCCAAATGTCTGAGATATGATTCTACTCAGAGTATTTTAATATACTTTAGTCAGGGAGCAGGCAACAGGTAATGGGATCAGTGCCACACTGCACGCGGGTCCCAGTTTTTCAAGGATGAACATATACCCCTCATGCTCTTTATTTCAGCCTGCAATCCTTGTTCATTACGCAAACTTGGACATCAGGGATCTCCACTCTGGCCTATTTCCTAGACTCTGACAGGGTAATGGATGGTAGGTAAGTAAGGGTTCTTTTAAAATTTGTGAAGCTGAGAGAGACATTCATGAGGTTGGGTTAATAGAAGTGTGCGAGACAGCAATGACACGCTGCTGAAAACCAGCTCTGCCAAATGGTTTTAAAGAAGCTTAAGCCCTTTCCACAATCTGATGTGGAGAAAAGTAAAATGAAACAAATGGCAAAAATAGTACTGCCATTAAAGGGCCCAGACATTCGGATGATTCTAAAATGTCAGCCTATGACAGAAGGTGATGGAAAGCAAACAGTGAAAACTAGAGAACACACTTCACTCCCGGATAACCAAAAACAGTCATCAGACTGCAGATGACCTTGGAAGGAAATAAAATCTTTAAACAAACCAAGTCTTTGGCCAAAAGGCTAAAGAATTTGTCAAACTATTTTATTTGTGGCATCATACAAATACCTTGGACACAGAAGGATCAAATGCATTTATAGATGGAGAAACTAAGGCAAAGAGGAGATATATATTCTTCTGGCTAATAGGTGTCTATTTAGTGTTCTTAAGTTCGGGTGTTTATGAGGATAGTACATCAAGGGCCTAGCAGAGCTTTTATTTGCAATAAAAAAATCATAAGTTAGGGCCACCTCCAAGACTTGACCCCAGTTTACTGTGGGCAAGCCAAACTCTCTGGCCTATTTCCTCATGTTCAAAATAAAGTTAACAATAATACCTGCTTTATCTACCTCTTAAGGCTGTTGTGAGAATCAAAGAAGATAGCATATGTGAATACACTTTTTATAAATGAAGTATCACATAATGATTGGCAATCGAGATTATGCCATAGAAGTCCACCTGCTCAACCTCTCTCCCCTCCCTTGAACATGAAAACAAAGTGAACCACAGATGACAGCTGAGAAATGCACTACTGATAATAACCTTCCTTGTGCTTAGCACACCACGAGAGGGATCCATGTGCCTTCTTCACACCTGTATCCCTTGTACAACGCCTAGCACTTTGCAGCTACTTAATATTTGTGAAATTCATAAATAAAAACTTATTAATATGCCGGATGGAGTTTTTCTAATACACTGAAGTACCAGCCAATCTTTCAAGGCCAAACTCTCGTTTCTTCACAACTCCCTGAACTTTATTTGGTACTTCCATGGCAGAGTTACAGAAAGAACACAGACCACTGGGTGGACTTCCCCACAGTGTCAAAGCAACAGGTCTTCATGCTACTGCTGAGCAAAATGATCCTGAGGGACATCCCCGGCTACCTCCACCACATGGTCTAAACTCTGCCTCCATCTGTGCCAATCAGACCCTCCTCCCCCCAATCCAATTTTGCCTTCCACTATTTTTCAGCACTTAGATTAGCTGGGTTGGCTTCTAGCTCTTTCCTGAATAGGGCATCTGCACTTCCACCATCTGACTCTAACTCCTGTCTGGCCCAAATGCCAGGTGTGTCTACACCCCATCCATCTTTCATCTCTTGCATCTCTCCTGACACTTGCTCTGCTTCCTGAGCCCACAGGGACTTTGCCCTTATCTAAACTTCTTCACTGTCTAATGCATACTTGCTCAACAAAGAGGTATGAGGAAACGCTGGTTGGGAAACCCACTCTTTGAATAGTGATAATTGGGTTGGGGGAGAGTTCAATACCCTGGCTTACTTTGAAAACCACTGCTCCATCAGAAGGTCCATCCTTCCAGGCAGGGTCTTACCTTTTCCATCCACAGCCTTCTCCCTAGCCCCTTGCTTGACACCTAACACTGATAGGTCCTCAGGAAATACAATTTTTGACTAAATCAATGAGCAAAACTTGTAACAATTTCATTCTACAATTCACTGACTCTTCAGTTGACACTGGTCTTGCAAACTGCTGCCCCAAAATAGCCGAAAGAGCTTACTGCAGCACTGTAAAACAAGCATGAAATATTCTGATCCCATTTTCACAGCCAATGGTAACAACCTGAACACTGCATCCCTGGTGAATTTTTACCTTGGTTTCTCGAAGAAGAAACTGCAGGTCCCGTCCACTGAGGATACCATGGTTTTTCACGTAACTGGGAATATTCTTTGTGCTGGTGCCGTAAACAGTTGCATGCACTTCCATGTATGTGTGAATAATGTCCAAGTAGATCTTCTTATTCTAAAGAGGAGAACAAGTAGAAGACATTTCTCTTTGTCTTTCATTTGCATAACAACCTGTGTCATGGACCAGAACTTCTAAGACTAGAGGCCACAGAGTTCTTAATATGGAGATCACAGGAATTTGGCAATCAAACTGCTGCTAAAATTTCTTTTAAATGTAATCTGGCTGGACTTTGAGGGCATAAACAGTCATATAGCCACTGCATAATCTTTTAAGAAGAAACACATTATATGGCAACATATTACTGAATACCAACTGTATAATTTTACAAGAAGAAATAAGTAGCCAAATATTTTGAGGTATCATCCTTGTTTGTAAATTACCAGGGACCTAACAGTTGCTTTTGGCTCTTCCTACCTCTAGGAGAGGAAGTTTGGGGAAGGACAGCCTGGGGAAGGCCATCAGTTGGACTGGAATATTTACCCAGCGATGCTAAGCTGTCCCTGAGGAATACAAACATTCCCAGCTCTTGCCAATGTTTCTAGTGATGATTAACTCATGTTGTCAGAACTGGATCCCACCTAAGTCGGATCATGGGAAGATGAGAGTTTCTCACAGCTAGAGAGATAATGAGAAGACTCAGGTAGACAAATGTAGAAAAAAGAGAATAAATGTAACTTTTGATGAGCTCTGAAACATTCAAGAGTAGTTTTACTTATATTATTAGAAGCAAAACCAAACCCCCTTTCTTGTATTTGTAGGCACTGAATTTTGAGGCACGTTTTCCAAATCAAAACCACCTGTGAAGTGGAAGCAAGTTCACTTTTTCTACTTCTATGTGTTTCCCTGTGACTAAATTGTACAAGCTGGGGTTTGCGGGTTTTGCTTTTTTTTGGGAAATTTTCAAAAAGTTCTGTAATGTTTTCCAGTTGTATAAAAGTGGGACAAGGTTTCCTCATTCTAAGCCTGCTTTCAGACACTCCAGGCAAATCTAATAATAGCTGGTTTTGTGACTTAAGACCACAAGGGACACAGGGGTGTGGTATCAGCAGCCACAGAGCGCAGGGAAGCCCAGAGGCAGGCTCTAACTGAGGTGGTTCATGATCTGGTCTCTGCCATTCACTGCCCTGGTGATATTACAAGAGATCCTCAACTTCAGGGGAAACATTTCGAGTGATATATCAAAAGTCTTCAGGACTGGAAAAACAGCACAGTTCACATTCTTCATTGCACGCACCAGGGTGACTGCCATGGGCAAGACAACCCTTCCCACCTTAATATATAAATAAAATGAACAGTGGAACTGAAAGTTTAATTCCATGCTGTATCTAGTATGGCTGCAAGATGCTGAATTTATTATCTTAGAAATGTGTACCTTTAAATTAGTCCAGAAGCTTACACCTATCTGGCATATGTTAGTTTGAAGAGTTCTTGTGCTAGATGCATCTGGTAACTCCTGCCCCCACCCACAGCTCCTGTTAAGTAGGCAGGGGGCTTTGTTACTTTGCTCCCAACTGCTGGCTGCTAATAGGCCCAGGGTGTGTCTGACCTGAGGGGACCCAGTGCTAGGCTGGCCAGCAGCCCAGGAATGATGTAGCAGCCTCAGGAAGGCAAGGGGAGCCAACCAGATGCTCTCCTGGGAACTCAGAATCCTGTATATAGGAAGGTTACTGCCAGATGGCCACTCGCTTTAGAGCAAAAAGGTCATTTGGGTGTTGGAGTCTGGGCAATTGCGGGCCAGATAACAAGTTCTGAGGAAGCTGGTTACCAGTTTTGGCGGGTGGGATGGGAAAAGAACCAAGTAAAGGCTAAAGGAGAGGGGAAGACACACAGACAGTCGGCAATAAGTGGGATCCAAGAGCGTGACTACAACCAACCCAGCCCCTGCAAGCACGATACACACACACAGAGAAAGAAAAAAAGGGGAGTAGAAAGAGAATAAGTAGAAAGAGGAGAGAGAAGAGAGTGAGAAAAGAAAGCAGGGAGACACAGGAGGAAAAAACTAGGGCCTGGAGCTGCTCTGTTTCAGATCCCACTCACAGCCATGCCCTACCCTAAGTTCCTCATGTCCCTCTGGATCCTTATAATAAACACAGCTCTTCCCAGACCCCACCTCATATTTTTATTTGGCTTACTCTGGGTAGATTTCACTCATCTAAAAGGAGGCCTCTCAGGACATTCTGCAGGCCTTGAAGCAGGAGTTGTGGGATGTAGGTGGGAACAAGCATCTCTCCTTTAAGCAAAGGAGGCATTTCGCCTAAAAAGCCAGTTGCCAGCTAGTGAAGGTGGGCTAAAGGCCCCTAGGCTATGTCTGTGGCGAGCTACAGGGCAGATCAGTAACTGGTCTATCGGGTTCCTGTCCTGGTGAAAAATATCCACTGCAGACAGACTCAAGATTAGGGTTCCCAGACTAAATGCCTGGAAAAGTAACAAGGTACTAGATTACATATGTATTGCCATTAAATTCCAGAAAAGTCTGGGTCTTCTTGAAGCATAACAAGGGACAAGTTGGGGCAAATGTAAAGAAGTATACGTAAAAATTAATGAAGTATACGAACTTACTTTTAGGCATGGTAAAATCCAAAACTAGAGATTACTTTCAGAAAGGATTTACTAATTTCACAAATGCAAAAATCCCAACAGGTAATTAGAGGAAAAAAAATGTTTCAAGCATAACTTTAGCCTTTGACACTGTTGTGACAATTAGGTACTTCCACCTCAGGTCTCTTGTTACCACTTGTAGGAGTTCTCTTAGTGGAATCCTGGTGGAGGTGAACCACGCTACCTATTCCAGGTAAAGGTGCCCCCAAAGCCTCTCATACCAAACTCCCAGCCAGTACCTACACCAGATTTGCACCTGTGGTTCTGTCCCTCTCAGGCTCCACACACAAACACATTGAATTAGTCACAGTCCTGTATATTCTGCCTCCATAATATCAAATTGGTATCTTCCTCTCCAGGGTGCAAGATTCCACTCTTGCCATCAAGGTGCTCAAAGGATTCCTTTCAGTTTTCAGGGACACTCTTACCTTTTGTGTTTAAGATACAGGGTATTCAGGATTTTTAAAATTAAGGGTGTCCCAATAACAGAAAACCAAACACTGCGTGTTCTCACTCATAAGTGGGTGTTGAACAATGATAACACATGGACACAGGGAGGGGAACATCACACACCAGGGCCTGTCGAGGGGTGAGGGGCTAGGCTAGGGCAGGGCTAGGAGGGGGTAGGGGGCTAGGGGAGGGAAAGCATTAGGAGAAATACCTAATGTAGATGACGTGGGGATGGGTGCAGCAAACTACTATGGCACGGGTATACCTATGTAACAAACCTGCATGTTCTGCACATGTACCCCAGAACTTAAAGTATAATAAAAAAATTAAGGGTATCCTTGTCTGCCTTTTCCCAACTAATGGAAAGGCTCAAAGTGGGGAGGAGGTTAGAAGTAAGAGACATTTTCCAGCATACACTTCCCTTCCCTTACTTTGGTCATCCAGGCATCCAGCCCCAGAGTGAAAGTGATGCCATAGACCTTGGTGTCCCACTGATTTAACAACTGGATCAAGGTCACTTCTCAGAAAGCTTTCTTTCTCCAACTTAACAGACTAAGGTCAAAGAAAATTATCGGCTCCAAAAACTTTATCACCAAGAGATCTCTGGAGAAGCAGTCAAAAGGGGCTTACACTGAGTATCACATCTCAGTATGCAACCACCTCTGTCGCCCAAAGGTTCCAGCTGAGCAACCAGCGGCCCCCCTAATGGTTTATTCTCTAGTTCAATTTAAATTCCCATTAAGAACAACTGATCTAACTGATTAAAATTTACATCTACCTAAGCTCATTTTGGGGGGAGGAGATGCAAGGGAAAAGGAGAGCACATGCTGGAGTCAATGAGCAGTGTTGTCAGTGACTCCTCAGCTGTTTATGGTCGTAGCTGGAGGCAGGTACATGTGCAGAACCAGTCGTAAGATATTTAGACCTTGAAGAGAAAGCTTTAGGAAAACAATTCAATCTAAGCAACACTCCTGTAAGTCCACAGCAGGGGGAGTGGTAGAATGCAGAACCAGAGGATCAGAAACTTTCCCCAACTTATTTTAAAACATTTTTAAATGGATACATAACTGTACAGTTTGTGGGGTATAAGTGGTATTTCAGTACATGCATACTACAGGTAATTAAGTCAGGGTATTTAGGGTATCCATCACCTCAAACATTTATCATTTCTTTGTGCTGGAAACATTTCAAGTTCTTTCTCCTAGTTAATCTGAAATACACAATACAGTATTGGTAACTATAGTCACCTTGGTCTGCTATTGAACACTAAAACTTACTCCTTCTATCTACCTGTATGTTTGTACCCATTAACTCACTACTCTTCATTCCCACCTACCCTCTTTCCCAGCCTCTGGTATCTATCATTCTACTTTCTACCACTATGAGGACCACTCTTTTAGTTCCCACTTACGAGTGAGAACATTTGACGTCTTTCTGCGTCTAGCTTATTTCACTTAACATAATGATCCCCAGCTCCATCCATGTTGCTGCAAATTACAGACTGCCTTGTTTTTAAATGGCTGAATTGTATTCCATTGTGTACGTACACATTTTCTTTATCCATTCATCCGCGGATGGACACTCAGGCTGATTCTGTACCTTGGCTATTGTAAATAGTGTTGCAATAAACATGGGGTGCAGATATCTCTTTGATCTCCAACTTCCTTTTTAGCTGGTAAATTAGGGTACAAGAATGTTCTTTGGCGA
Source organism: Cebus imitator (assembly GCF_001604975.1). Classification (NCBI taxonomy): domain Eukaryota; kingdom Metazoa; phylum Chordata; class Mammalia; order Primates; family Cebidae; genus Cebus; species Cebus imitator. Next base: position 5,432,876 of record NW_016107410.1, on the reverse strand, counting down.
ATAGCAGTATCCTCCCCAGTAACACCTCTGCTCCTCACTGCAGAAACACATATTCCTCCTGGACTTCATTTTCCCTCATTCATGCAGCACCTTATGACCTGTCATTTAAAAAATTCTGCAGTTCAGCCTGAAGTTGGCTCCTCCAGTAGTGAACATCTGTGAGTCTTAGGCAGTAGTACTCCTCCCTGGGAAGTGCTGTCAATCCCTCTCCAGAATGACAAAACCAGGCTGCAGAGGCAAGTGTGTGCCCCACCCCACGTAGGCCAGAGAAAAATTTAAGTCCTACAGAGAAGGCCTAACAGGCAGGAGTGGTAAGGTCTCGGCCCACAGCTCAGGTCATGCCTAAGCCCAGGTGCCATCCTTGCCCTTCCCAGGGTTCCAACAGTCAGCCAATCCCTGCTATGGCCTAAACTAGTAAGTCAGGCTTCTATCATTTACAGCAGTAGGAGCCCTGGCAAGTACACTTGTGATTGGATGCTTGATTTTGGCCACGGTGGAACTTTAATCATTTTTAAAGTATACGTTGAACATCCCTAACCCAAGAATCTGAAATGCTCCAAAATCCAAACTGCTGAGCACTGGAGCATTTTGAATTTCAGATTTTCAGCAACAGGGATGTTCAACCAGTTAAGTATTTCCAAATACCCCCAAATCTTAAAAAATCCAAAATCAAAAACACTTCTGGTGGCAAGCATTTTAGATAAAAGATACTCAGCCTGTAGCACCTTCCCCTCTTTCCCCACAAATACGGAAATTGGCCTGTTACATGGTTTTACAAATATACAATAATGAACCATATTTTTTATTTAAGAAACACAAGGCCATAGAATATGCCTGGACCAGAACCAGCCAGGGGAGTCCTTTACTGTTACTGTAACATAACTCCTAGACAGGCTGAGGCTGGGGCTGTCAACTGCACAGAATGAAGATGCTGTAAACCTCCCTCCACTACAGGTCGCCTCCATTTGCTCTGCCTGCCCCCTCCGGCATGAAGTACTGTCATAATGTCTGGGCTGGGCTCCTTGTCTGAACAGTGGCACGCTCCTTAGGAGTGCTTTCAGATTCCCCTTGCTCTTCTCTTTTTCAGTCAGTGCTCACACAAGTCAGGCTACCCTCTGCTGCCAGATGGGGAATAAGCTATATCATGGGATGGGGTGGTGGGGCCCTCCTTTCTAAATAGCATCGCAGAACTAGAGGGGCTTTAGAACCGAGGTTGATGGCAAACAGGACACAGGAAGGAGCAGGGCAAATAAAACCCACCTCCTTTCTCTCTGCCAGACTATTCCAAGGCGGAGCTCCTCTTTGTACGGCTTTGGGGAAAGTCCAGGCAGCCCAATGTGCTGCTGTGTCTGTGTGGCCCCCCAGCATGGTCAGTCACACCATCTGTTACCCTGCACTTCCCTTTTCCTTCATCCTTGCTGCCCTGGGTTTGCAACTCCCTCTGCAGCAAAATATTGGTACTTTGGTCTTTGTCTCAGGCCCTGCTTTCTAGAGGCTGTGGGCTAAGACATTGTCTGTAGGCTCTCACCCCTTCAACCCATCCTCCTCATCGTCACTAGTTTCTAAAACCCAAGTTTTGTTCCCCTATATAAAGGGCTTCCCAGTGCTGCACACAAGGCCCTTCACACTCAGGGCTTCTGCCAAGATCTCCAGCTTTAACCCCAACTATTCCCTCTGCTGCTTGCTTAAGGTCTCTACCTACACTCAAATTATCCCTCAGTCCCAAACCTCTCCTGCTCTCTCACACCTGGCCTGCCACTGCCGATGCCCCAAAGACCCTTCCTTCCTCCCTCCTTTTCTTCTAGATGGACTCCTGCCTCCTATTCTTTTACAACCAGTCAGTCCTGGATCCACCCAGATGAAGGTCACTGCTGTATCCTCTGTGCCTTGACCATCTTCCTGCTTGGGTTCCACTATCACTAGATGTTCCCAGATGGCTGTAAGTATGAACTTCTCCAGGGCAGAACACTAGGCTCGGCACAGGCCTGGCACAGGGTGAGCACTCAGTAAATACATACTGGCTGAGTGAGAAACACAAAGAGGGCAGGCACACAAACCACAAAGCACTTATGGACTTGTGGGAAACATGGATCTCAGGCATGGTGCATTCCTTCACTTTCTACCTGCTCCCAGCAAAGGAACTTAAAGTCCACGATTACCTAAGTGTATATTCTAATCAAAAACAAAATAAAAAGAGTTGCAACCCTGAAAAGATATATTTTATGGTTGATTCATCCTCCTTTTTATATAGCTCCTAGGTACCATGTTCACTTAGGAATTGCAAGGTAAATAAAAAAGAAAACGAAAGGAGAGAGAGACGAAAATAAACTACCTCATCTGCTCCTGAAGACTAAAATTCAAAAAAGATGAAAAATTCTTTTATTCCAAGATTGGAGGTAAGTTATAAAATGAAAATCTCTGTGAATTTCAGCAGTGTAGCAAAACTAATTTACATTTCAGAACCATTTAAAGTCTGTGCAGTCCTTGGTTCCTTTATCTCAAGTAACCACACAAGGTCAAGGAATATACATATATGGGGGTGGTCCTTGCCGTGTGAGGCTCTGAAAGACCCTTGGAATCTAAGAATCTCAAAGCCTGTTCAACACTTCCTCTTCCTTCTCAAACCCATGCCTCTCTAGGAGAAAAGATGGTGCTCAATGATTGCAATGGTGCGATAAGGGGAACCTTGTTTTCTTGTTTCCAGCCCAGTCTGTGGTCTACCTATAGGCCCTCGGACACTAAAAAGAAGGGAATCTGCTTTCTTTCATGTACTGGCCCCCACACTTAGTCTTGGCTTGAGCTCATCTGATATAAATTACAATTTATCTTGGGCAATGTGTCTCAAGTATGATACTGAGTGGCTCTAGAACTTGCCTACCTCGGGGAACATGTGGGAGGGAAGAATAGCCTCAAGCACTTTATTCATTATTCTCTACTGTCCAAGTAGGTGAGAATTGTGGTTTCTGGTCCAAAGACAGACATAGGGAGATTTCTGAGGCTAAATGGGTGGTACAGAAACAGCAATTGGTCCTGTATTTGCAACTTGATGGCCAATGTCTCATCTATAAATAGGAAGTAATACCACTTCATGGTTCTTTTAGACATCTATTACATGTGCAGTGCTGGGCCAGCAGTGGGAATAAAATGCATGTAAAAGAAGTTTAATATGTACCTTTGCTTTTAAAAATAAGGTGCTAATACTGCTCCAAAGCCATAAAATGGGACAAGCTAGACATGAGAGTCCTGAGCTGGCTAGCACCTTCACACCACTGCCCATGTGGAACCAATGCTTACGCCCACTCTACATCTCTCAGTCTGAACTGGTTAGTCAGTGTGGGTCCCTATTTTCCAGTACTTCTGTTTTTCTGGATTTTCTCTGCCTTAGCACAGAGCTTTCTGCTACTTAACAAATGGCCCTTAAAGGACCCTTGGGAACCACCAGCCTGTTTGTGAAAACAAGAAGCCCTTTGACACGACCTCCTTTCTGCTTTAAGAAAGGCAGGAGGCCTTCAAATTGCAGAGCTGGTTTCTCTTTTCCTCAATACAAATGCAGTCACTTAGGGATAATGATGTTCCTTCATCTACTCTGATTGACACAGTCCTAAAGCAAGAAAGCCTACCAGCTACACTACCATGCAGAAAACAGGCTGGAAGGTTGAAAACACACCACCACAGGCCAGATGTGCCAGCAGACTCCTCCAGGAGCTTTCTATTTTCCACCTACCTGGGCAGTAACCACAGAAAACAGACTGTTTAGTGACAAAGAGAGCTGTCACAGTGGAAGGTTTTGCCTTGGCAAACTGAAATTCCATGTTTTATAGAATCCCTAAAGGGTCAGGAAATCATGGACTGAGTATTCCTTCCTGAAAGGGAGGAGGAGATATCTGGATGAGCTTTGGCCGGATACTGTTTAAAGGAAAGGGAGAACTGCCTTCTATTATTTCAGGGCCATCCTGTGAGAGTCATCAGGGTTTTGGAACACTGCATGGTCACGCTGGCAGTGGGTGTGATGGGGCTTCTCCTGACAATTAAACTGAGGCCCCCAAAGGCCAGGAAGCTAACTAACCACAGAAGCCAAGTACCACCCAATCACATCAGTAAATAATAAATTAAAAATAATACCATACAAATTAATACTTTTAAATCACTTTAGTGTATTTCTTTGTAACAAGAAGGGGGAAGAATTCTATCTACATATTGGTTTCACTTAGTAAGAAATAATATTACATTTTGTGTTTTCCAGTGTTAAGTGTTGTAAATCTGTGAGGGATTCCATCAAAACAATACTCTTTGTATATTCATGTTAAAGGATAGTATTAGCAGATATTAATCGATCTTTATTCAGTTGATCAATAAACGTTTTTTTTAAGAGGGAGTCTTGCTGTGTTGCCAGGCTGGAGTGCAGTGGCGCGATCTCGGCTCACTGTGACCTCTGCCTCCCGGCTCAAGCCGTTCTCCTGCCTCAGCAAACAGCTGGTACTACAGGTGTGCACCACCACACCCAGCTAATTTTTATATTTTTAGTAGAGACGAGGTTTCACCATGTTGGCCAGGATGGTCTTGATCTCTTGACCTCGTGATCTGCCCACCTCGGCCTCCCAAAGTGCTGGCATTACAGGCGTGAGCCACAGCGCCCCGCCAACAATACTCTTTGTATATTCAATTTGAAAGATACTATTAGCAGATGTTAATCGATCTTTATTCAGTTGATCAAGAACTTTTTAATTTCAAAAAGCTTTTTTTCATATGAAGCAAAATGTAAGAACACACACAGTGACTGGCAGAACACAATTTCTGCAGGCCAGGATGAAAAGTACTTGCTTTCTTGTAATTTCCCAATTTTCTACTTGTAATTATCTTATAACCAAGGGAAAAAGACCTGTCTGCAAAATCACATTTGGCAGCCCCAATGGGCACGCCTCACATATAGTAATTATGCAGAAATGTGAAAGGTGGGATGAGTGGAGAAGGCCCAGTTTCACTGGGAAACCAGAAAGGAAAAATGGAGCGTGAGGCAGGGCCCGCTTCTATGGGATGGTGCACACCTTCATCTTTCATCCCAAGGGCCTTACGTTCCTGCCAGTCTCTCAGTTAGGAATAAAAAGGGCAGCCTGAATTCAATGCACCACAGATAAGTAAGGAGTTTATAACTCCACTCAATGTGCATGTGCTTCTTCCTGGATCCTTCCAAAGCAGCAGGTGGGGGCGGCAGGGGGCGCCAATCAGGCCAGCTCCATTAGTTTGATTTTGAATTACATAAAGCAGGAGACCAGGTCACCATGTTGTGGAGAAGCATGGCAGCACAGAGTCAAGGGCTGAAACAGTTTCACTCAGTGCTTAATTTACTGTAAGATAATTTATCATATGATTCTATAGCAGTGTTTGGAGATGTTCCTCTCTTGGAAGCCCCAATAAATAATATAAGGCACCTATCTGGAGACACTGGGACAGCCAAACAGACTCAGGCAGGTCGCAATGCCCCTTCTGGTGCCATCCCAGCTCTTAACTTCATGGTCTGCACAGGGGGATGACAGACTCCAAGTAAGACCTAATTTCATGTGCCAGGAAGCTCTCAACGTTATAATAATTATATGCAGGGTAAACAGCAGTGCTTCAAAAAGACAAGACTTTTTGAAGATCCTTATGCTTGGTGGCTCTTACCAGCAGTCTCACAGAAGGGGTGGCATTAATTACTCAGAGCAGAGACAGGAGAATTGGTCTCTGTCTGTAAATAGCCTTTACACAGGCAGGCCAGCCCTCCCACACTGATCTGAGGTAATCCGGCCTTTTCTAGGGCCCTATACACATTTGTGCAAAATGTAGCAGGCAGTTTGGAGTCAAGAATGAAGTAATCTGGGTTTTTATTCCAGTTCTCTGACTAACTTCTTATGGGACTTCAGTAAGTTTCCAAGCTTCAGTTTTCTTATCTGTAAAATGAGGGAATATTAAACTTGCCCTATTATCTCATGTGGATGTTCACAGAAACAAATGAGATTTTAAAATTATTATGTGAAGGGCACATTCTCTTTCTCTCACACATTGACTCTCCCCAAGGCTCATGCATCTGAAAGAACTCTACTCAGCACTTAGTTATGGCTGAGACAGTGCACACCATGGACCTCCAGAAAATGCAATGCCTTCCTGAGATGTGGGATGGCATCTCTCACCAAAGGGCTTTCTGTCCTCAGTGCAGGGCTCACTGACCCAGGGGTGCCCCCTTCTGGGTGGGATGTCACAGGTTGGTTTCCACCATGCCACATCACTAAGGTGCAGTTCTAGTTTTAAGCTCTACTTGTAGGGCTGTGCTTGCTAAATTTCCTTGCTGAGGCACTCAGCCCCGCGCCATATGCATTAATACCCACGCTTCATGATGACAGATGCGTCCATTGGTAATAATGAACATAATCTCTCCCCTCAGAATACCAGTGTCAACACGCTGTTGTTGTAGGCTGGGACCAGACATGTGACAAACTAGGCCATTTAAAACATAAGACTCTCTTGGGCTTCTTCCTCTGCTCCCACCAAGCTAAGAACAAACTTCTAAATTCCAGGCACCTCTCTTTGTTTGTGAGGTACATAGACTGAGATTCTGATTCAGGTATGGCAGTGTAAGATCCCTTTAAAGAACAGCTGACCACCAGGCTTTAAATGAAGAGCTCATTTTTAAGACAAAAGTTAAAAATACCCTCTCCAACCCTCTCCTCAAAATAAATCACATGCCTCTTGAAATTTCTTCACCTCATTCTTGATTTCTTGAAAACAAGAAGATAGTAAAATAAAAGTGATCAGACTAATTAGAGTACCTTTGAATCTAAAATGCTGCAAATAAATATTTGAAAGGAAAAGCAGCTAAAGTGTCTAATTTGCAAGCAGCAGTTTGAAAACAGAAACAATTAAAACACACCAACAAAGCAAAGCTGAGGTCTCATACTTGTCAATGGTTTTGGAAAATCTCTCACTTTCTATGTCCTTCCCCTGCCCTCCCATTTCTCAGGCAGCTTGTGAGTGCTGAAGCTCTGCCCTGTTACCAATGACAACGTGACACACCCTACAGGAAGTTACAAGAAAGGTACAAGAAAAATGGGGAAGGACCCAGAGCCAGGAAATCAGGATTTTGAACTTTGACATTTCCCTTTGTTGGCTATGTGCCCTCGGGAAGTGGTTTCACCCACCTGTACCCAGACTCTTCAGGTAATAACCACCCTCCCTCCTGGAGCAGTCCAAAGGATGACATGAAGTAATGTGGTTAAGTGACTCCAACTACACAGAATTCTCCTCATGAGTTCTCAACCTTGTGGTTCTATTCTAGCCAAGCCTTTCTTCTCCATCCCATGTCGAGAGTTGTCACTGACTATTTGTGTCCCCCAAAATTCATATCCCCACTGTTGAAATCCTTATCCCTGCTGTGATGGTACTAGGAGGTAGGGCCTGTGGGAGGTAATGAGGTCACAAGAGTGAAGTTCTCATGGATAGGAATAGTGCCCTTTTAAGAAGAGAACAGAGATCTAGCTCACTCTTTCCACCAGGTGAGGATAAGAGACACTGGCTGCCTGTAACCGGGAAGAGGCCCCTCACCAGAACCCAACCATACTGGCATCCTGATCTCAGACTTTCAGCCTCTAGAACTGTAAGAAATAAATTTCTGTTATTTATAAGTCACCCAGTCTATCGTACTGTATCACAGCAACCCAAACAGATTCAGCCAAAGCTCACTAACTGTAGGTTCCAGTCTGTTCAAGAGACTCTCTCCTGCTTAGAAATGCCATCCTGCCATTCACCACCCGAGGTAAGACCCCCTTTGAAGAACAAGCGGTAGTCTCTTTTGGGTGCTTTCTTCAAGCAGATCACTAACAGCACTACCTACCTCCTCAACTCTCTCAGCACTCAATCCCTATCCCCAGCTAATGAAGCCCGAATCCTGTACATATTGCTGTCTCCCACCTGGTTAAACATTGCTTGAGAGTTCAATATGTCCCCTGCTCCTACTTGATTTCAAGCTTCAGTGGGGAAAGGACCTGATCAGATAATCTAGATCATTAGCCTGTGGTTATTAGTCGAGATCAACAGTATCTGAAGTTGCTCTATTGACACATGGTAAAAGAAACAGGAGTCCAAGAAATGAAGACCTTTAGGGTCTGAAACAGGAAAAGAGAGGCAAAAGTCTGAAAGTCAGCATAAAAGATGCTAAAGAAGTGACACTTATCCCGTAAAAAAAAAACCATATAGAGGGGTAGAAAATGGCCCACTTCAGTAGAGATCTGGGCCCAAATAACTTGCTATTTTAAAGGAACTCTGCAGCAACTATTTTTAGCAAAAATCAGTGACCATTATATTTCATTTAGATTTGGAGGCAGGTGGGTTAAGGGATGTGTTTTCAGACAGAATGTATCGTGTGACTTAAATCTGTGTTTGTTAAGACAGACTCCTTCATGAAAATAATAGTAGACATAGGACAAGGTTAAAATCTTTTTGAGAAGTCCTGCATTTAAAAGGGTTATGGTGTCCTGCCATGTGATTTGAATACAATTTAATTTTTGAAAACAAAGGAAACATATTGAAATAAAAATAATTCCTTTCTATATTTTCTGACTTAAAGTAACTGACGTTGGATTTTGCTTTTGGTGTTTGGTTTGGTTGGAGGGTAGCACTGTTTTGCTGGCACCTCAAACAGTGCCTGATCTAAAAAGTGAACCTGAAAGTAGGATGCACAAGACGATCCACGGGGACGCAAGAAAAATGTATGAATGTGTTTCTTTACAGTGTAATATTTGTATACCGCACATACCATTATTCTACTACTCTCCAGTTTTTATCAGTAAATTAGTATCCATAAATTAAGAGGTCAAACTCAGTATTTTTTCACTGACATGGTTGCAAACAATAAAAAACAATCTGAAGACACAGTGGCAGTCTGAAGCATGGAAGGAAAGGCTTGCAAAAAACTGCAGGAAAAATTGGGAAAAACTGATGAAACCACACCGACACCCTGCCTGTCCTAGTTATCTGCGTTCTCAGTTTGGAAAGAATAATTGTAAAAGGAGAATATTTTCTGAATTCCAGCAGAATGTGAGAGAGGGAAGGTGAACATGTTCATTAAAAGGTTCACAAGAGGAGGCATTTGGTTTCCTGTGTCCTTAGCAGAATTTCTGAACTCAGGACCACATAGCTTCTCTCCAAAGGAGTTACCTAACACTTACTTGGGCAAAAATACAAGTACTCCAAATTTTATGAGACGAGCTTGCCATAACCTATATTAGTTTTGATTCCAAATTTATTCAGGTCACCTTCACATACCATTAACTCAGTTATCCACCAAGCCATTAGATACCATATGTGCATGACTACAGGCCTCAGGGGCTCCATGGAAAAATTAATCACCAGGGAACCTATGTAGCTGGTTGGTCTGATAGTTCAGCTGGGAAAGCATATGGAGTAGCACAGAGGCTGAGACTAAACTTCACTTAGAAAAATTAAAGTGAGAAAGAGCCTTCCTTTAAAAAAGGAGCAAATCTGGAAAAGACAGAGGGTGCTAGCTTAGTGCAGATGTTGTCTGGTCTGTTTCCTGAGATGACTTTTCAGAGATCCCCAAACTTAGTCTTTATAGGCTATATTTACTAGTCAATATAGCATTACTAGTCAACGTAGAATGCAGTGGACTGGAAAACAAATATATTTAAATTAAGTGAATTCATAAGGACACTTGATTAGAATATCACCAGCAAGTACTAATGAACTAATGGGTCTAGGCAATTACTCCTAACCACCGCTAACTTGAAGAAAAAGTCAAGACAACCGGATGTTATATGCCTCCTGATGCCAATACCCCAAAACCCCCTATGAAGTAGCCCTGCAAAAATCAAACCTGGGCTGCGCATGGTGGCTCATACCTGTAATCCCGGCACTTTGTTGTGCTGGCTAAGGTGGGCAGATCACTTGAGGTCAGGAGTTTGAGATCCGCCTGGCCAACATGGTGAAACTCTGTCTCTACTGAAAATACAAAAATTAGCCAGGCACAGTGGTGTGCACCTGTAATTCCAGATTCTCAGGAGACTGAGGCAGGATAATTGCTTGAACCAGGAGGTGGAGGCTTCAGTAAGCCGAGACTGCACCACTGCATTCCAGCTTGGGTAACAGAGTGAGACTCCATCTTAAAAAACAAACAAGCCCCTGAATTTGACCAGACTGCTGTATCTTATCTACCAACTTCAGAAAATACACTGGAGAAGAAAGGCCACAGGTATGCAATTAGTAAGATTTAGACTGTGGACAACAATTTACAGGATAAATAACCTGGTTTAACAAATAAGCTCCCATTATAGACTTAAAGAACATACACAATCATAACATATGGATCTTATTTGCATCTTTCTTTAAATAAAATGAAAAATTGAGACAGTCTAAGAAATCAGAACCCTGTATATTTTAATATTAAAAATTTACTGTTAAGTATTTTTAGGTATAATAATAGCAGTGGTTTTTTTTTTTTTTTTTTAAAGATCTTCATATTTTAGAGATACGCACTATACTGAAATACTCTAATTATGAAAGAGTAAGAGGTCTTAAATTTGCTTCACAATATTCTGGGGGTGGAGGTAGATGAAGAAGAAACATGACGGGTTGTGAGTTGATCATTGGTGACGCTAGGTGAGAGGTACATGGGGGCTCATTATACAATTCTTTTATTAGAAATGTTTCATGGCAAAATTTACAGGAAAAGAGTCACCATAGTTTATTCTGAGAAAAACTTTCAAACACTCAAAGTGGAAAGAAAGAACCCTTTTTCATTGTCCTTGACTTTCTGGAGAGAGGTGGCAACTTCTGAGCTTTAGGCACCTTCCATGTCAGTTCTGTGCCTCCCTTATACTCATCTTTTGTGTATCCTTCTAAAATCCAAGGCTCTGATCCCCATGAATTTTAGCTGAAGATTTTGGAGTCTCCTAACTTCTCATTATTGGAATCGCTGTCATCGAAGAATTACGTGTGGAAAGTATACTGATTTTTAAATAATCACCTGACAAGTCACTTTCCATTGGAGGTCTCCATTTGTAGTCTTCTGTTCAGAGGCAAACTCCCATCCCTGAACTTTGGAGCTCTTGAGTACACATTTGAATACTCAATCATCTGTGGCTATGAATGGGCAGCTTTCTCTCAATATTCCTGTCTCTTCTTAGAAGTTTCCTTTCACCAAACAACTCTTTTGCACTGTTCAGAACCAAGTCATTAGGATGACAACAATTCTTCCCCTTCTCTCCAACATGAGGTAGCAAGTGGCGAGGGCTTGCGAGCTGTTTTGTTACCAGCTGCAGGAACTTCTAGCAGAAATGGCTTAGCCACGTTACTGGGCATGGTGCCTCCTTGTGTGCTCAGCTCTGTAGGAAGACTTTACATGCCTCATTCCAACTAATCCTTACAACCATCTTAGGTAGAACAGACTGCTGTTTCCACTTTATAGACAGACAAACTCGGGTCCAGAAGCTTGCCTAAGGTCCTCTATTTAAGTTAGCCGACAGAACCAGGAATGGAGCACAGTTCTTAACCAACACTCTATGACATCTAGTTTTTATGCTGGTTTGGTAAAGAAAATGTATCCTACTATCTTTTATCTGGCCAAGTGGTATCTTGTGTATTCTTAGTGTGTTAATATTTTGTTGTTTTCTATTTCAATCATCACTCCAACTTTTGCTTATTGAGATGTCCCATATATACACATTTCCTTAGCATATAGCACTACCCTCTCTACCCCTTCAACTAATGCAAAAATATCCCTTTTTCCTTATGAACAGAATCTCACTTTTATTTGGGGCAGTAGTCCCAGCTGAAATTTCCTCATCTCCCTAGTAACTAGGAGTAGGTAAAGGCTAGACACAGCTTCAGAAAAAGCTCTTTAGAGGGGGCTGCCTCAGCAGAGAAATGTATACTCTTTTATCCTTATCTTGTTGCTTTTGCCTCTTGAGTGAATTGAGGCCTTAATGACTAAAGTCTTAGCAGCCATCTTGGACCAAGAGTGCCTCTGAGGACGGATGTCATTACGAAGATGATAGAGTTGAAAGACAGAAATAGCTAGAGTCCCTAATAACAGATCACTGAAGCAGCCCAATTTACTTGTCTTTAAGTGAAAAAGGAAACTCTTTAAGAAATTTTTTATGGTATAATCTAATATTCACATTTGAATGCAATTCTTAATTTAATACACCAATCCATTTGCATATTCTGATTACAGGAAATTTTACCTGTTATCTGTGTAGTTCCTTGTTTAAATGGCATTTCTTCTAACTTTTCTGAGGTCATTCCTGTCTTTTGCTTTTCCCATCAATGGTTTGTTCAAATATTTCGTATTTTGCCCCTGACAGCTTCTCATATCCTGATTCTTAGGTGATTTTTCCATAGTCCAACAGCAAGCTAATTTTGCACATCTTAAAATAACACATTATTTTACTTTGCATCAAAATTTTTACCCTGACACCTTTTTGAGAATTTGTCACTGGATCAGAAAGTTCTCAGTGCTTACTGTGATGTGATTCTGGCTGACAAGAAGGTGCTTCTTATATCTTATCTCATCTTCTGAGATTCTGCTGTTGATTAGCACAGCTTCTTATCTGTTCCATATTTCCCCCATCTATTAGAACCAATATGACCTTATTTTATATGCCCCAAGTAAAAACAAACAAAAAAACCCTGCTAAATTGATCTTCCTTTCAATAAGCATTTTATTAAGCCTAATCTTCTGTTTTTCTTCCTCCTCCCAAGAACACTGAGTATTCATTATCTTCAGTGGCTTTATGTTTCCCTAGTGTCATATTGTCAAAACTTTTCCTTATATGTGTACCTTTATAAAAACTGTAGACATATGTCTAGAACCTGATGTTTGAGGCTTACCTTACTACCTCGAATTTTGGTGGCATTAAAAACGATGTTGCCCTCTGCCCTAGGTCTGTGATTGAACACCCAGTTCTACTCAATCAGCAGCTGAGGGCTTCTCAAGTCAGGAGCCAATAGCAAGGAAAAGAGGGGCTTTTGATGGCACAAGGAGGATTAAGTGACTAATGACATTCTAGTCACACTTATTCTTCATTCTCTTTGGATTTAATATATATTGTGGTATATACATGCTGTCTTAATACAAATGCTGACCTGAAATTTTTAATGCTTATTTGTTATCTGCTTGATTTTTTGCTGGTTATTGTGAGGCAGGTTTTGCTGCTGTTGCTGTTTAATGCATACCAGTATTTGGAGAGACAGACTCAGAGAATGAAGAAAGAAGTACAATCGGTTCTGCTAAAGTGTGTGTTTCTCTAACGTCAATTAGCTCATACACGAAGGTAAGTGGGGAATGACGTAAACAGAGCCATGTAAGTCACTTTGGTTCAGATACCATTTTTTTCCAGTTCATTAATATTTTGTAGAATCAATAATAGCAGCTTAATACAATACACATTTACTCAGCTACATGCAGTAATCTGCAGAGGGTACAGTGCTACACACCAAGACTAGTTTCCAGCTTGGTATGTGTGGCCATGGCTCTGCCCTGGACTCCCATGGAGTTCTCTTCCATCAGGAAAGGTCAGGTGCATCTTACCCTTCTTTCTATAAACTAAAAGTAGCCTCAAACCATTCCCACCTCCAGCATGCTAATTTGACCTTTTTAAAGGTAAAGTTATATATTTAGTATTTGCTTTTTAGGTTTTAAATGTTTTCACTCTGCTACAATTTTTATTTGGATTGTTATTTTTATAACTGCTGTTGTTCTAAAAAGTGTAGATTTCATTTGCAGTGGTTTGGCCCTTACTTTTATCATAAGTCCTATTATTTTTAATCTGCAGTTTTCAAGATTTTTTAGAAATGCAGGTAACATGATCTAGCCGAAGTGCTTGTACATCAAGCTTCCAAAGGGTAAGTGTACTTCTGGTACCATCAAATGTATTCTTGAGAAATCTAAATTAAATGTGTATTTGTAAAAATCAAACAGTTATAAAGAATCAATATGCTTTTGTAATAACTGAGATTTTGTTTTACTAATATTCATAGTTCTAGTAAGAACTAGGAGGGGATTGGTTCCAATGAAGCCGGTGAAGAAAGAATCCTGAAAAACTGAACCAGTTACATTCAACACATTTACTTTCAAAGGCAAGTTCCAAACAAACTCTCCATCAAGGATGGTGGACAGGAAGGAGTAAGTATGCCTGAAGAGACAGAGAAAAGGCCTAGGACTTGGGCACAGCATGCATCTGGGTGAGGGGATAATGACTTTTTTGTTTTTTTTAAACCACTGAGGTTCAAAAGCAGCCACAGACAGTAGTAAACAAATGGCCTTAGATGTGTCCCACTGAAACTTTATGGACATTGAAATGTGAATTACATAAAATTTTTATGTCCAATATACCCTTCTTTTGATTCTTTTCTCAATTGTTTAAAAACGTAACACCACACTTCACTCATGGGCTATACAAAAATAGGTGATAGGTATGTGGGCCGGAGTTTGTGAACTGCTGATTTAGAGCTTTGAGATGTGTTATGGTGAGAGGCTAATCCCTGTATTATTAATATAAAAATAACAACTGGATTCCAGCTGCAGAAGTGGACAACAGCAGTATTTAAAACAGCCTGCAGCAGCCAGCAAGAACAAGACAATTTCAAAAGCAAATCTTTTAATGAAGTATAGCTTAATAGCTAGATTAGTAATGAAGTACTTGACTAATACTCTCCTTTCAGTGCTTGATTTAAATGGGAGGTATTTGGTCTTTTATAAGAAAAATACAAGTTTATTAAATTGTGTATTGTTTAAATAATAAGTAGAAAATTAAATGCTCAGGTGAGTATGTTAATGGTTAATCACGGCAGTCTTACCTACCCATAGCAGACATCATTGCTCATAGTTTTTTTATTCAGAAGAGGGAGAAATAGGTGATGAGCTAATAGAAAGAATCCTTTAATGAAGGCAAAACAAAAAGTGAAACCTACATACTACAAACATTTTACCGTAAAACTATAATGCTGCCTCTGAAATCTCTTTAAAATGTCAGGTAAGTGTAAAAATACTTGCAGAGCAGGGTAAATTCAGACTCCACATTTTTGTGAATTTCTCATTATTTTATTGGTGTCTTGACTACCCCAAATTTAACAGCAATATTTTAAAAGGACTCACCTCTATCAAATCTTTCCAAAGCTACCAACTAAGTTTATCTAGAAGTGAGTGCTCTTACTTTTTACATTTATATTTCATCAGTTTATGTGTTAATAATACTACATAATTACAACACAGGTATATGGCATAAACAGGTTTGATAGTAAACTCTCTCAACAGTTGATGTGCACACAGCTCAAGCTGTGGGTGCAGAAATTTATGGTGGCTGTTGGGGGCAAGTCTGGCCGCCCCAATGTTCAGTCTGCCTCAGCAGGTCTGACAAAGGAAATGGTAGAAATAGATAACCAGGACTTTGAGAATTGGAAATCTCTGGTCTAAAAGATCTTCTGGTCCAAACCTTCAGAGCAGCGTTCAATATTGGAATGCCCAAGAATTAGCTGGGGAGGTACATGTTTAAAGGCGCTACCTAAGTTTGGTTCCCCCGCTACCTGTATCAAATCACCAAGAATACTCATGATCCTAAGACCCTATTTAGCTTTATTGCAGACAAATCCCTGGGGGTGGTACTGCTTTTGACTAGCTCCACCCATGATCTTCAGGCACACTACATTTGAAAAACACTCTTTAAAGAAGCATTCCTGGCAGCCTCATTCTTTCCATGTAGATATAATAGAAGTCTTTGGAACAGTAGTTGTCAACCTTTGTTGCATACTGTAATCATCTGGGGAGCTTCTACCACAATGTCAGATTCTGATCTAACTGATCTGGGGCTGGACCTGGGCACTAGGACTTTTTTTTTTTTTTTTAGGCAGGATATTGCTGTTGCCCAAGCTGGAGTATAATGACACTATCATAGCTCAGTGCAGCCTCAAACTCCTGGCCTCAAGTGATCCTCCTGCCTTGACCTCCCAATGTGCTGCGATTACAGACATGAGCCACCGTACCTGGTGGTCACTGGGATTTGAATGGCTCTCCAGGTAATTCCAAAGAGCAGCAGCTTGGCTGAGAACCACAGCAAAACTCTAGGTAGCATTAAGAATGGGGCCAGACACTTCTCAATTCCTGAAAACCCAAACTTATTTCATATAACTAGGCTCTATTAGAAGAATAATTTATTTGTATTAAAAAATACATTTCAAATGTATTTTTACCATAAAAGACCTATGTCCATGATTAAGCAGGGTTCAGGAAGCAGCTAAAAATCAACTTTTAATTGAACTACAAACTGAAATGATTTAGAGAAGATACCTAAAGGCCAAGTCCACAAAAGCCAATTACAAAGTTTGAAGAAGCTAAGACTAAGACATGCATTTAAGAGCCTGGACAAGATTTCTGAACACTGTTTGAGTTTCCATGGAAAGTAGGAAGCCAACCGCCCTTTCCTGGAACTACAATGATTCTATCTAGTCTCTCTCTCTCTCTCTCTCTCTTTCTCTCTAACTCATCTAATCTCTCCTATCAATAGAATCAAATCGAAGAGACGGTAAGAGACAGGTCTTGCTATGTTGCCCAGGCTAGAGTGCAGGGGAGTGCATTCACAAACATGATGATGGCAAATTACAATACAAGCAATTGTCCCGGTTTCAAGTGATCCTCTTGTCTCATCTTTTTAAGTAGCTATGACTAATGGAATACATCACCATACCCAGCTATATTAGTCATTATAATCAGGCTATTCTAAATAGTCATTATAATCAGGCAAAATTCAATCTTCCCATGATTCAGAGTTCAGAATTCATTTCCACAAAGAATTACACGGGCTCTTCTATTTGCAAGGACTTCATCGGAATTTGGGATGCAGGCAGGGGAGGTAGTATATGAGAAAAAGAGCAAAAGAAGGGGGGGGCAACTTTCATCATTCTGTTTCTCTACCTTTTTTATTTTTCATAGAACATATCACTGTGCCATATATTAATTTAATGGTGTATTACCTTCTTTTTTCTCTTTAGAGTATCAGATCCATAAGGGCAAGCACACAACATGTTTACTCTTTCATTATCAAACCTTAGAACAATGTCTGCTCTATAGTTGTAGGTACTGTTCATGAATGAAACCAGGTTCTTGCCCTCTGTTAAGTTAAAAATTGAATACAACCAACTTGGTTTGGGTGGAGCAGAAATAAGAGAGCTAAACAGGGTAATATCTGACCCTATGCAGGACAGTGAATGTAATACTAAATTAAGATATAATCAGAAAAATGAGGGTTACCACTCCAACATGGTATCAGTATTTATACTCTTCTCTCATGAGAGCTTCACAGTGAACCTGTCACGTAACAGACAAAAAAATGGAAGCTCGTAGAGATGAATAACCAGTTTGCCCAAGACTGCAAGGCTGGGTGGCAAGGGGAGAAGCAGAGGGTCTGCCTATAATCCATGTCCCCTTTTTTTAACCACTCCACTTGCAGCAAAACAAGGCCAAGAGGGTTGCACTTGTATTCTAACAACAGCATAGAGCCGGGCCAGACTGGTGCTACTGTTTTCTGTTAAAAGGTTAACTTCAGTGCTATCATAAATTAGTATGTTATGCTAATAAGATAACAGCTACCATTTGAATATTTACTACGCTCTAGAAGAAACTATGCCGCATGCATATTTCTAGCTTATTTCTTTCCACAATCCTGTGAGGTGAGTATTATCATGCCTGTTTAACAGATGAAATTCAGGATGGGAGAGACTGGACCAGAAAATGATCTCTTAATTTCCTAGTGCTAAAAATCTCTAAGTTTGAATGACACCCTCCTTGTCTTAGGGAAAGGAAGCTCCAAGCAAACCTTTCTTGGGAACTTAATACATGCCAAACACTATACTATGCACTTCTTGACATGCTTCATCTCATTTCTACAGCCCTATGATCCAAGTACTGTTAGTGTCATTCTTGCTTTACAGGTGACAAAACTGGGTTGACAGAGGTTAAAACATGCCCAAGCCCACAGGGCAAGTGATGGAATCAAGAAAAAGTGCAGAGCCATGGCCTAATCCTTTCACCACAAGGACACAGCTCTAAGATGCAAGCCACTTGATTTGTTCTTTTCCATGAGAAGAGCTGGAGTTCTTGTCAACAGGGGATGAAACAGACTTCGTGCTCCTAGGACTGGCTAACTTCCATCCAAATGTTCACATTTTTATTCTCTTGAAATACATATTTTGTACCTCCTGGGGCCAGGGCCTGGCTAGGCACCAGGGATATGAATGTGAGTAAGACCATGGGGTGTCTACCCTCATAAAGCCTGCAGTCTAGCCCTGATCCCTCGCTGGTAAGAACCCCAGTCCCGTCACAGGCAGCACTTGTCCACAGAGCCACTTTCCCTGGGCTTGCAGGTGCTGGCAGGCTGCCTCTGTCTCCTGGTGTACCCGAATAAAACTTAATTCTTTACACTCCTGATGCAGCTGGCAAAGGGAAGCCCTCAAAAGTTACAGATGTTTCCTTGCAAGAACAAGAAACTGCTTACACTAAGACCTCTATGTCTATTCCTAAGCTGTGACTCATATGTCTTTTGGGTTGTGGCCTCAATAACACTTCCCTATTTTATTCCTGAAAGAACAAAGCTGGAAGGGAATACTTGATCCTGGAGACAGGAATACTAGCAAGCCATCAGAAGATGATAAAATATGCAGAACTAAAGTACACACATTTCTGCAAGGGACTAAGACAATATATTGACACTGTTTCACTAGACCGTTGCTAATTCATAACAGCAAAAGTCTAGACACAGGGAGAAAGAACTGAGAAAAGTGAAAGCAAAAGGTGGGAAAGAACGGGAGAACAGAAAGCAGGAGAAAGGGAGAAAAAGCCAGAAGGCTTGAGGCATCCATGTTATTGTGTGGGTTTTAGAGTAGAAAAGGCTCAAATTATCTAATCTTATTATCCACTGAAAGCCGAGGGCCTCAACCACAGCCAGAACATAATCATTCCTACATGCCAGGCACTGCGCTAAATGCTCTCACTTATCATCTCAAGTAATCCTGGCCAGGTGTGGTGGCTCACGCCTGTAATCCCAACACTTTGGGAGGCTGAACCAGGTGGATCACCTGAGGTCAGGAGTTCGAGACCAGCCTGGCCAACATGGCAAAATCTCATCTCTATTCAAAATACAAAAATTAGCTGGGTATGGTGGTGTACACCTGTAATCCCTGCTACTCGTGAGGCTGAGTCAGGAGAATAGCTTGAACCCAGGAGGCACAGGTGGCAAGATCATACCACTACACTTCAGCCTGGGTGACAGAACGAGATACTGTCTCAAAAAAAAAAAAAAAAAAAGTAATCCAGATAACCATGTGAGCTGTATATGATTACTGTTCTAACAGTTAAGAACACAGACTTAGATTAGTTAAGTGTCCAGTAAAACAGCACACAGAGAGTAAATGGCACAGCTTGGAAACAAATCCCAGTCTGTCTCTAAAGCCCATGCTCTTAACTGTATACTGCCTCTAGGGTTTGATAGACACTTCTATGCCTGAGTGCCTTGTCAAGTAGATCTGACCCTGGGGAAGGTAAAGCACACAGAGAGAAGAATTATAAAAGATGACAACCTTGCTACGGGCTCTGCCTCCCAGTCGCAAAGTCCTGAGCTCACACATTCTGCTCCCCTACACGGTCTCCACCTCCCTCCTCTCTAGTGCTGGGTGGGGGGGCAGGATCCTGATGCTGTAGAAGCTTCCCCAGAACCAGATTCAAAATACTTTTTCTCCTGTAGCATCTTTCCATTCCCTCTAGTGACAATGCTTTGGTGCCAGCCGCAGAGAAAACATATCTCCAGGGGCCAGATCCATTTCCACTGAGCAATTAGAAACTATGAATTTGGAGCTGAACAGCAATCCACTGAAAACTGGTACACTGGCTGACCCTCCACGCCAACGTCAGGAAACAATGTGTCTGAAGGCCTTCTAAGCAGGGCTGGCAGAAGAGGCTAGGTATGCTGGATGTAGCACATGCCACGTGGACTCTGTCAAGGACTGCTGGAATTAAGCCCGAGGGTACTTCCTTGGACACATCTGGTATCTGGTAGCATAAGCGTTAGCCATTTCTCTCTCAAATAGGAGTTGGAGGCCCTTCTAATCTCAGCTCACTGCAGCCTTGATCTCCCAGTTCAAGCAATTCTCCTGCCTCAGTCTCCTGAATAGCTGGGACCACAGGAGCGTACCACCATACCCAGCTAATTTTTGTATTTTTAGTAGAGATAGGGTTTCACCAGGTTGCCCAGGAGGCTGGTCTCAAACTCCTGGGCTCAAGTGATCAGCTCACCTTGGCCTCCCAAAGTACTGGGATTACAGGCATGAACGACTGTGTCCGGCCTAGTCCTGATTATCTTGACTGCAGGTGGACTCATTCACTACTGAGGGCTGCACAGCCACTACCGGATTTTATGAGCATATGCTGCATATATGGTTTTAAGTACAGAATTGTATATAGATGCTAAATACGGCTTTACAAGCACATATATTACAAATATTTTCTAAATTGGTTTATCACTGATTCTCAATGCCATACTACCCTTTCTTGCCATTGAAGGATGAAATCTGCTTCCAACAAATACTCCATGTTGTAAAGTCTATTTCCAATCTGTATTTTTTATATAAAATTCCAACAACAAGCTCTGTCCTTCAGGGCCTACGTTTCAAGGTGTCTATGACAAAGATCTGCACTGATGTAGAAGGTTCCACAGGGTAAATCTCATAATTTTCATTACCAAAAATTATTTAAGTATTCCAGCTGGCAGGGGAAGCCCGAGGTGCCAACCCATACTAACGCTTCATATACCTGTTCTTCACGGCAGTATAAACAGCCACTGAAAAGAGGTCAGATTCCTTCAACTGGCCCAACACATTCCACTGGCTTAAATGAATCCCCTTCCCAGATTTAAGAATTGCTTCTCCACCTCCATTTTAAAATCATACATCTAATTTTGCTTTCCTCTCCAAGTAAAAGGCAGAAATCCACATTGCTGTTTCCTTCTACCGCTAGGATTTTGCTCCACTGGCTGACTTTTCAAACAATGGTTGACATAAGGACCATAGAGAACTCGTTCCAAATCATCCTATTTTTGTTGTGTCTGAACCTCTAATGTTGACAAGGAATGAACATTATTCTCCCAAGGTGAAGCGGGAGCAGCCTCAGGGATTCTCACCCTTGAACCAAATGAAGACCCCAGTTTTTCTTCCCCAGCTGGGAAGCCTTTGTGGAGCTGGGAGGGTGGCAGTGCCCTTGACTGTCTCTGCACACCTGAATTGTACCACCTTAGGAGGGCTGAGATGCCGCAAGGAGCTCTGTGGGAACACTAGAGGGAGCACCCCAGTATCTCAGTATTGAACAGTGAGGCGATCTCCTGCCAGCCCAACCACCTGCTGTCTGGGATGGACCACTGTAGTCACCATACTCAGAATATGGACTATGCCTAGAATTCTCATTCAAACTATGCTTTCCTACAAACTATACTTTAATAATGTTTTATTTAGGTGGAAAAGTCACATAATTACCTCATTCTTATAAATCTGTGCCCAATCACATTCAGAAGACCATGCCTTTCAGACAGTTTTAAATTCAGAAGCATTACAGTTCTGTCTCCCTTCAAGAATGCTCTCAACCCTTTCTTCACTTGAGGGGAACAATCTTGCAATGCTTTTCTAACAACCTTCCACAGGGGTCCTCTGATTTCTCTCCCTGTACTGCTCATCTCTGGGCCCCGGAGGCTCCTGGGTCACTTGTGAGACGCTGCCTCCTCCCTGCCCACAGAGCACAGCTTCCACACACTTGCACTCGCTCAGTGGCTTCTGTCCCTGGGTGGCTGCTGCTCCTCTCTCTTTGCTCTCAGACAGCAACATCTTTTCCCATCCCTCAACACCACTGATCCCAAATGGGCTGCCAAACTGTTAGGGCTGGAGTAATAGCAAAAAGCCTCCAGGCAAATTACAACCACAACAGCTGTGTTTACTAAGAGCTACAAATGAACTCATCCTAGCGCTATTGGATCAGGCAGGCAGTGATTCGGAACCTTCCAGAAGCACCCCACCCTCAGGATGTTCACTGGCTGCCTGAGCCTCCAGCTTCCCAAGCCAGCCCTGGCTTTTGCAGGAGACCCTCTGCTGAGCACCAAGGGCCTCTTTTCATGGACAGCAATCTTGCATGTTTTCTTCTCACAGCTGCAGTGACTTGCGCTTAGCTGTTTATGCTGCTGGGAGGGCTGCCAGCCACCCATGCGATAAGCAACTGGCTAGTGGTTTTCACGTGCGGTCACTAAGAAAACTACTCTCCATTCCCAGGGTTCTGGAACACCTCCCTCACCACCTGCGACAAAGGCCTAAGATTCTATCATTCGTCACTCAAACCTTTATACCATGAGTGGCCCACTCTACAGTGTAAAGGTCACAGGAAAGGAAGGACATCGCTAAGAGTATCATTTATCCTAAAGGTGGACTATTTCTTCTAAATGTCTCTGAGGCTTTGTTTTATCAACTGTAAAACAAATATGCTTCAAAAGGCTATGAGACAGTGCTATATAACATCTAAAATTCATACAGATTTTTATTTGCATTCCTGGGTTAAAAGATAAGCATTCTTGAGAGGCTATCACTGATATCACTGGAACCCATATCCATATTTTGCACCCCACACGGATTTATGTGATTGGCTATTATCATGGAAACAAGGGGGCAAGTCCTTGGACACCGTGTGGATGCACTGGGAAGCAAAGGCCCGGAGCACTGGATGTGGTCGAGGTAAAACAAGGGCATAGCAAGTATCTTCTACAGCCTGATGTGATGGCTGGCTACATGGCAGCCACACATCACACACAAAAAGGAAGAGATTAAGGTTTTTCTGAACTAGGAAAATATTTGGGTGGCTATCTAGTATGGCATTTGCCACACCAGCCTGTTTGGAGCACCTGTTGGAACACACAAATTTCCTGGTCCACACAGATTTCCTGGTCCCTCCCCTTGAAATTCTGACTACATGAGGGTGACAAGGAGCCCTGACATCTGGATGCTGAACAACTTTCCAGCTGGCACTTATGATCATGCAAGCTTTTAAAAAAAAAAACAAAAAACAAAAAACACAGACCTAGGTTCTAAGTATGAACTTCAGCTTTCCTGAATCTCCCTGGAACACAGACTGAAAATCATTTTAGCAAAGAACCCCCACACATCAGTGCTATTCCAGAGGGCCATGACAGGGTTCTGCCCAGATCTACAACCAAGCTTCTGCTTGTAACTGTAAGCTATGAGATGCTCTACCAGTCACGTTCTAAGGGAGAGTTTTCTCCAGCAGGTAAGAAGTTTACAGACTATTCCATTATCAAAGAGCAGGGAGCTGATAGGCTCCAAGTCCCAGATGCATGGCTGGTTGCCATACATTCTTTCCAACCACCTCAAGCCCCAACTGAAAGAAGAAAATGATGGCAATCCCAAGAATGACTCAGTAGAAGCCATAGCAGCCCATATCCAGTTGGCTGGGCTGTCAACTGGAAAGTGTCAGTGGGCTGTGCTGTCGAGGAGAAGAAACTTGCAGTCTACTACACAGATTTCAAGAATCTGGGGTTTCTGCTAAAGCTGTATGCTGACAAAGGGGCCTTGGTTTTATTCTCCCCCTCCACTCTTATGCCCCAAAACTTGATAGACTTTTAAGCAGGAGACTGAAAGCACGACTTGGCCTGGAACATCAACTCAAAGCTTCTTCTGAAACCTCACAGATTTCAGAATGCTGCTGAGAGGGCTGCCAGATGAGGAAAGTGAGAGCCAGAGGGCGAACGACTCCCGAGGACAAGTAGCCAATAAATGGCACAACTGAAATGAGAATCTGGGCATCTCCTTTCCCACCCAAGGCTCCTCCAACTCCTCTGCACTGTGTCCAATCAGTGTCTCTAGGCTGAAATGGGTACAACAAGGAGAGTGTGTGACAAGGAGACCTTATGGATCTAAGAGGATTGCATAAAGCTTGCTGAAACAGGGAATGGACCACTAGAATGATGAGATCAGGTGGGGCTATCCCCCAGTCCCATGGGCTCCTGATTAGTTCCACACTGATTCCTACACACTTACACTTATCAAACATCAAGCATCAAATGCCTACACAAGGGATGTCACATGGGGTTATGTTATATTCAGCATGCGGTCAACACCATTAAAACAAATCCTTAAGGCTCCTGGACCATGGCTCTTGGAATCTTAAAAGCTAATGATTCATTTCTGATGTTTCCCTTTGCATTTTATTTTTCCTCTGTTCCTCCCTTGCCTACTCCAAGCTTATCCTTGAATTCAGAGAAAAGGCTCTGATCTGAGTACACTTTATCATGTGCCAGGCACAAAACAGGCACAGGTAACCATGGCTTGGTGAGTGGCTGCCCGTGGAGGCTCACCATCTCTACTGGTGCCTACACTCCTCCCTGCCTCTGGCAACCACTATCTCCAAGGGATCATGAAAAGATCTTTTCTGACTTTTCCCCCAGGGGAAATAAGCAGCACACTGTTTTCTAATTTTTAATGTTCTTCTGGTTGGAACCAGAACAAATAGCTATGATCACATCAGGCTTTCCAGTAAATCCAACAAAACTGATTCCAACTTTGTTATTTCAAAATATATGCCAATTTGACTTAGGGTGGGTTTAAATTTATCTGATTTATTTATCTCTATATTATCTGGGCAGAGAAGCCTGGCTAAGCAGACTAAAGAACAAAACAGAATGACAAGGTTTAACCTACTTATGAAAATGTTATTTTCAAGGGTTTCAGTACATT
The DNA here is from genome assembly GCF_001604975.1 of Cebus imitator. NCBI lineage: Eukaryota > Metazoa > Chordata > Mammalia > Primates > Cebidae > Cebus > Cebus imitator. Next base: position 5,408,063 of record NW_016107410.1, on the reverse strand, counting down.
CTTTAATTACAAAGGTCTTGGGTGGTTCATTAAAACAATGAGCTAAGAGCAGTTAATTCCTACTATGAAATAAAATGGCATTTCTCCAAATGACTCCCATTTTTAAATTCTGCATTAATTTAAATTAAGCCCGAGTCAACCAAATTAACAAGCTAGATTATTACATAGTTTTCAGAATGGAACTCTATCTCAGATGCAGCAGTCACCTAATCCAGAGACTTTAACCACCCTTTTCACCAGTTAAACCTTACTGGAAAGCCAAAAGCCAAATCTATGCCACAGATATATCAGAGCTGCTCTGTTGAGGCAGGACTGATCCTGTGGGGCTGCTCCTTGACCTTCTATAATAGCAGACCCTAGGGCTCCAAAGGCACACAGGTGAATACCTATTGATCTCATCCAGGAGTTGTCAATTTTTTTCTGTAAAGGATAAGACAGCAAATTTCTAGACTTTATGGGAATACAAAAAAGTCTGTCATATATATATACACACACATATTTATTTTACAACCCTTACAATGTAAAAACCAGAAAGCTATCACCATACCCAAGACAACAAACATATCCATCTCTCCTCCTCTCCCCTCCCTAAGCAACCAATAACCTGTTTTTGGTCACTATGGATTGGTTTGCATTTTCTCGAGTTTTATATGTCTAATATATACAGAATCAAATAGCATAAGTATTCCTCTTAATTATTTTGAAGTCATCCACGTTGTTGTGTATAATTCATTTACTTTAACCAATACCTTAATTTATGCAAGTGAGGAAACTGAGGCTGAGCAGCCTGCCCCAATCATACATCAGACAGCAGTGCTGGCCCAGAGCCAGTTTCCAATTTCCTTGTGCATCATCCTGTTCCCATGCCATCTCTCTGCTAATCTTACAAGAGGTTTCTAAAACTCTTGAAGCCTTTATGGGGTCTATGGAATTTGCATGACTGTAGCTCTGTTCCTTTTCCACCAAACTCCCTCTCCTGGTCTCCCTGGGGCCAGCAGAGAACACAGGGAAATTCCAAAGCAGAAAGCTTTCCAAGCTGTATCCCAGTTCCACAGATAAACCAATAATTTAAGCTAAACCTAGGGGAGATTCGTTCAGTCATTAAGTAGTTACAGAGTGCCTACCACGTGCCAGGCAGCACTGGGTAAGAAAAACAGATGCAATTTCTGCTCTCACAGAGCTTGTAATCTAGTAAGGAAGAGAGACTGACAACAAAAAATATGTACAAGATGATTGAAATGATACAAAGGGAATAAACAGGGTGCCATGCTAGGGAGGGGGAGGGGTGACATCTGGTTGAGGGCACAAGTGTGGAACAGGGTGGTCTTGGTGGCTCCAGCTGGGGTGAGCCAGGATAGGCAGCAGCCATTAAGGAGGCATAGTGGCCCCTGGTAGAATGGGTGACACACAGACTCCCGTGGTTACAGCCCAGGAGCCAGAGATGAGTAGGTACAGAGCAGGAGTGGCTGGCTTGCACAGAACCTTGCTAAAACACACCACCCAGACTGGATTTCACTATAAATGTAACGTGTTCTAAGTGTGAAATGAAGTCATTGGAGAGTCTGAGCAAAGGAGTAGCATGATTCAATTTACATTTTAGAAAAGATCACTCTGGCTGCTGCTGTATGGAGAATGAAGTAGAAAAGGGCAGGAGTAGGGGAAGTGGCATCACATTTCTGGAAGTTCTGCTGCCTGATTTCTCAGGCATATAGGAAAGGGATCGTGTGTCATTTCAGGGGATGCTTTACAACCCCAAAGTCTTTGAGGTCTAGATAAAAAGGAAATTTCAAATTCAGTTAGGACTGGTTGACTTTGGTTGTTGTCAGGCAGGCGAGGGCTGGATCATGCCAGGCCCTGGGGTCTGGAGTTGGAAACTATTTGAAATGCTCATATCAGGCTTATTTACTCTACGGAATTGGTTGCAAGGCTGTTGCTGACTTGGCGATCCTGTGGTGAGCAACCAGGAGCAACATTTTACCTGTGATGCCAGTATTTGCTCAGGGCTTCTGCTGTATACTTAGCTTACCCAGAGACACCTTCCTTCCTAGCTTTAGAATCCTGCTCTAACCACAGACCCACTCCCTCCAGGGTAGTGGTGGTGGAGGAGCTCCATGGAACAACTGGCAGCAGGGAGGCAAGTCTCCAAGAGGAGATGTCAGAGCCCTGACCCTGGTTCTGGTTTGCCAGTCATGTGCTGTAGGGCTTTGCCATGTCACTCCCTCTCCTTGAGTCAGTTCCTCATCTACACACCAGGATAGATGAAGAAGATAATGCTGCCCTTGCTTCCTTAAAAGGCATCAGCCTGTACCATCTTAAATGAAGGCTGTGAAGGGCTCCAAGAAGCAGAAACACCATACATTCAAGACTTTTATTATCAATGCATTAGTTACTAAATAAGCACTAGCTCTTGCTGACTGCCTACAAAGAGGTACCAGGCTAATGCCTGGGGCTCCATCTCTAGAGTGATCAGGATTTTCGTTAAGTTACGCTTCACTTTTCCACGTACTAGCCATCTACCAGCCTCAATCATATAGAAGAATATAATCAAGAACCCTGAAAAAGATCTCTGATGAGATCCATGCCAGGGACTATTAGCCAATGTGCTCTGAGAGAGACTTGGTTGACTTGAGACACAGCATAATTCAGAGGTCAGAAAACTTTTCCCAGAAAAGGCCAGAGAGTAAGTATTTTAAGGTTTTGTGGGTCACATAGTCTGTCACAATGACCTAACTCTACAATTTTAGTGCAAAAGCAGCCACGGACAAGGAATGGCCATGGCCGGGGTCCAGTAAAATGTAATTGACAAAAACAGATGTTGGGCTAGATGTGGTCCACAGGCTAGAGATTGCCAACCACTTACATAGATTAAGACTTAGAATATCTTTGGGTAGGCTTCTGTTTTCCATTTCCTCATAGGATAGAACGCCCTGGCTCATGCCTCCACCAATTCCCACTGTGGCATTTCCTATCTGGCCCCAGTGATGACATTAATAAGACCAGCAAACATGTATTTAGACTTACTGTGCACGAGCTAAGTAATGTACCCAAGCTTAGGCAGCTGGTGGCACAGTCAGGATTTGAACCCAGCTATCCAGCTCCAAGTCTATGCTACTGATCACATTGCCCAGGGGCACCTGAATGTACAAACCAGGACAGCAGGACATGAGGAAGACAGTGTGCCTCTCGCCTCCTCTCAGAGCTCACCACAGCTTTACCTGGGTCTTGGGACTCGGTGGCAGAGACTAGAAGTAGCAAGGTCTGCAAATACGAAAGTGGGACTGAAGGTGACTGAACTAGGCACCCACAGTAGCAAAAAGTGACAGCTAGCAGTCTGACAAGAGCAGTAGGAAGACAAAGGTAAGAGAAAAGATGTTCTCCTCCTCTTGCTGATTGGTCAGCTACTTTGTGCCACACACTATACAAATCCCAAATATCCTAAGGCCTTGATGCTCAAAGCATGCTCCTCCAACAGTCCATCAGTATCACCTGGATGCTTGTGAGAAAGAGTGTCAGTCTCATCTCAGGTATGAACCAGAATCTGCATTTTAACAAGATCCTCAGGTGATGTGTGCATTAGTAAGGCCGAGAAGCCAGTAGCTATTACTGCCCCAACTTTACAGGCTAGGAACCTGTGGCTCAAGACAGTCAACCACCTCACATGTAGTTAAGTTATGAGTCTGAACCCCAATGTGTGACTCAGAGGCAACTCTTGTTCTCCTGACATGGTCAAAGAAAGGCCTCCAGGACATTTACCTTAGCAGTGATAATGTATTAACATGTAATAAGATTAAGGTGGGATCAAGAATAAATAAGATACGAACCCAGCACTACCACTTGAAGATTCAGTTATACTTAGGATACTATTTTTAAAGAAACATAGAAATTAAAGTAATATAGTTAAGACTTCAATTTCCATATTTCAAAAATCTTTTTACAAAGTTGGCTAATTTTCCATTCCCTGTTGACTTCGGTTAAAAGAACGTAGAAGGATTTTGAATTTGACCATACTGGACAGATTGCTGTTCTTCTGGGCACATCTCTAGCGTTAGCAGGAGCTAATGATTAGATGGTGTCAGAGGTAGAGGTCAGGGACACAGAACTGTAGGTTCCTGATTTAAGAAGAGACTTCTATCTGGAATTAGGCTGTTAGCAGTCTCATTTGATATTAAGGGGCTTGGGCAGAGGTGGTTGCTAAGTCGATGCCCTTGGGATTCTGGAGTCTGATGGCAAGATTCCCCTCCTCACCTCAACCTCCCACCATGTGCTTTAACGTCAGGACAAGACCACTGAGTACCTTGGTCATGAATTTGGTGACAGGAGATTAAAGGACAAGCCCACTTCTCCTTAGCCTGTATATTTAATATACTTGTTTTTCTTGACAGGCATTTAGTATCTAGTATTTTAATAAGTATATTGATAGGACTATAGAAACAGGATACTAAGATACTGCAAGACCAGAGTATGAGAAAGGATATATGATCTGGGACAAGAAAGCTGCCAGGAACTCCAGCAGCTCTCTCTTTCTCTCCAGGCTGCAGGAGTTGTATCTGTGTCTTCCACTCTATCAGGCCCTTTACTGCACCCTAATTCTATCAGGGTGGTGCCTCTCCTCCTTGTGGAGGAATGCATTATCCTCTCAACAGCGCCCTCTCCCTGTCAACATTGGTCCTGCTTCTTCATCATGTGGACTCCTAGAAAACTTCTTCCTCTCCCTCCTGCTATGGACACATTTTTTGATTTCTGTTTACATGGCTCACTCTCAGTGACTCTGCTTTCCAACACCAAGTGAAGAATCTCATTGATGCAGCTCAGCTTTCTGAGCTAGAATTATAGTTCCAGCCACCAAGAAGCTGGACAGCATTGGGTCAGAAGACAACCCCAGGGTCCAATCAGCCAACATTGGAGGGAGTTACGTGGTTGCATTTCCCACTTAAGTGCCGAGGTAGGTAGGGAGATTCTCTCAAGAAAGAGGGTGGTGGGAAGAGTAGAGCAGGATTTACAGCACAGCAGGAATCTTCAGAATTTCAAGTCCTAGAATCTGAGGTGAAGGAAGGCCTTCCAAAGTCATCTGGTCCAAACTGTGCCCTCCCACATCCCCCAGTTGCAATCTTAAACCTCCCAGGACACGAAGGTGCCATTTCCTTTCCTGAAGATCTCTGAGGCAAATTGGGATCGGGAAGGGGAGAAGGGAATGGGACACAAGATGGGGAAAACCATTTATAAAACATCCTGCTAGCTAAAGCCTATGTTGAACGTAACTTTAGAAGTACGGTTGGAATAACATCTCACTTAAAAGGCACATTGGTTTTCTGTATGCATTTGCTAAATACTCTGGGATGCAGACGCTTTAGAAAAAGAAACTAAATTCTCACATACTGTGCTGTGATCTAGAGTTGGAGAAGATGTCCCGAATTCATGTGAAAACCTTACAGGATTTTTCATCTTCTTGGGCTTTTTCCAGCACAGAATGCTGTATGTAATAAAACTGAAATAACACCCAGGAGTTTTGGGTGTTATTATTGAGGCAAAGATGAACGTGGACTCACTGCAACCCAACCTTTTGTAATCTTTAGGTGATGCATGGCACAGGTACACAGAAGCTTGGGCACTCATGGAGTTTTAACTCAAAACATGGAAGGATTGCGAACTCACACTCCAAATCACTTGAGCAACATGATTAATGCTTTAGGGATTCTTTTTTTTTTTTTTTTTTTTTTNTTTTTTAAGACAGAGTTTCACGCTTGTTGCCCAGGCTGATGTGAGATCTCGGCTCCCTGCAACCTCCACCTCCCAGGTATAAGCGATTCTCCTGTCTCAGCCTTCCAAGTAGCTCAGATTACAGGCATGCGCCACCATGCCCAGCTAATTTTTTTGTGTTTGGTAGAGACGAGGTTTCACCATGTTAGTCTGGCTGGTTGCAAACACTTGACCTCAGGTGATCCACCTACCTCAGTCTCCCAAAGTGCTGGGATTACAGGCATGCACCACCACACCCAGCCTCAGGATTCTTACTGGCACAGAAAAGTAATCCTTTTAGTGGCAATGTTAACTTATCCAAAACAGGTGACCAAAAAGCTTTCAGAACCAATTTATTGTTTTGTTTTTCTAGGGAAAGGGAAAAAAGTTGCCAGGGGCCCTAAGAGGTTGTTGCACTTGGCTCCAAAACAAAGTGATGTAATTTCAATGTCAAGCCTACACAGACATACAAGCTATCTTCTTCAAGTAGCTGCAGAGGCTTTTCTTTAAAAGCCACAGTCCTCCTAAAACCAATGCCACAAACCATTAATTTCACAACCAAGCTGAGCACGGGAACACCCAATATGCCTGTTTTAACCCAAGTTTGGCTGAAAGTCAGCTGGAAAATGCATTATCAACACAGGACATATTTTTACACAAGGAAAGCTACACAAATTTATGGGACCATCTTAAATAGCCATTTACAATCCAGACTGATTTTCATTTTACTTGACAGAACAAAGTATGGCATAACATACATAGGAAACATTCTTACTTACCAGCCGAGGGTTTTTCACCCTTGGTATTACAGATATTTTGTGGCAGGGGCCATCCCATTCATTGTAGGATGTGTACAGCATCCCTGGCCGCTACCTACTACATGCTCCTAGTACCACTGACCAGACATCACAACAAAAATTGTCTCCAGACACTGTCAAATGTTCCCTGGGCATAGAAGAATAGGTAAATAAAATCGTCTGCAGTTGAGAACTACTGCACTAAACAAAGACAAAAGTCTAGCTGTTTAAGACAAAGAGTGGTATGGAATTAAATCTGCCTCCCTGGAGATGGGCTGATCTCATCATCCGTTTGGTGTAGTTAGCACCTTAAAGCTGGGGGGTAGGGCACTGCTTTTCCTTTTCTGAACACAGGGTCAGAAATGCAGTACCAAGGAATTCTTTATCCTGTATATCAACTGTACTCCCTCAGTTGCAGGATTCCTAACTTCCTTGGTACACCTACCTTACAGTAAGATGAGACCACAGTCTGTGATCATTCAAGAAAGCAATTCTTATATTTAGGAAGAGGCATGCTCCTGATGACTTCTGTCTTCTAAAAACATTTCCTCAAAAAAAATTTATGATATTTGCCTATTGAGGCAGACTTCCCACATAAAAAGATCAGCATTACCTGTCAATAGGTCACATCCGATTTGGTTTCTCTCCTGTTACACTTTTCCTAGATGAACTCTGGAAATCAACTCAGCAGGGCTAGGGGGCCAATGCTTTTGGAAAACTTGGTTTGGTCTGTGGCCAAGAGTGCTGTTTCAGCCAAGACCTCCCTGAGCAGACTGCCTACAGTCAGCCCCAGCAGGAATTTACTTTCCAGATCAGCTGAGTAGCGACTATAGCCAAGAGGATGTGAAGGCCACTGCATTTCCCAGGAAAGGGAGCTGCCTCCCTTCACAGACTATCTCCCAAGAAGCAGAGGGAAAGACTCTCTTGGTAAAGTTTCTCCCTGTGCAGTACCTTGCTCCAGAAAGATATTCAACCCCTTAAGGGCCTTAGCTGTCAGCGGCAAGTACAAGATCTGAAAGCAGCTACAATATGTCCCTTCTGACATGCAGAGAGTGAAGGGGGCTGCTGTACAGCCACTACAAGAAGAGCAGGTACAGCCTTGGTTAGAAACCCAAATGCTGAGCAATTGAATCCTTGCACATTCTTCTTTATGTGTAAGTAGATCCCATTAAGCCCTGGGCACTTGGCTTGATTACTCCCTGGATCAAAGTTAAATTAAATCACCCAACAAGCTTCTTTTCAGAGAGGGAAACATGCACAGACTGACTCACCTTCCAGAAGCTATCCACTTTGCCATACACAAGGGACTGGTTCTGCCTTTTGATTTCATTAATGTGGTGGATGTCACTGGAGTTCAGGTGCTGCTCAACCACAAACCCCAGAAAGCTGTTGTCTGGGGTATGAGCTGGTGTGCAAAGAAATGGAGAGGACAGTTAGTGTCCAATCAGAAAGAAGAAACAACAATTACATATTTAACACAGGCTATCTTACCTGTAACAGAAGGTTTTCATCTTACCCTGTTCTCTCTTACCTGAGGAAGGTGAGGGATTGCTCTCTCCCACACGTTCCCAGTAAAACTGTCATGAGAATACTTCTCTCTAGGATGGATTAACCTGAACTAAAACCTGCTCTTTTTAGGGGAAATACATCTGTCTAAAAATCAGTAAGATGCCTACTCTCTTCTGTTGCCTTAGAATAAGGTTACTGTCCATTTCCAAGCAGAAATGTTCTCACCCAGTTTTCATTACCTACTGGCCAGAAACCTGTAGAGCACAGGGTTGAATTGGGAATTCTGAATAGGGGCAGGGCCCCTGAGTAACTGAATCTGACTCCAGCTGCATTTTTCACCCAGATACATAACAAGGGGTTTAGGGACAAAGGGATGAATAATCCCCTGAACCTTTCATCTCTCCTCTAAGAATTACTCACTCATAAAAGATGTAATTATGGGGCCACATTGAGCAGGTGCATGGAATGAAGACAGAATAAAAGGTAAAAGCTCGCTGGGGACAAACCACTCCAAAAACACAACCATTGCAGACGAATATTGTCTACAGAGTAGGCTATTCTAGAAGAGAAAATTTGGATTTCTCTCATTTGAGTTCTGTAGTTTCTCTAACACTTGACCAAGGTGGACAGCAACCCTACACGCTCTCCAAACATCTGCATCTTGTGCCTACAGTTTTAAAAGGCATTTCACCAGCAAGTGACAATCGGGAAATAATTCCCTCTAAATTAAAGAGACCCTATCCTCCTCTACTTTCTTTCTGTCAAGAGAAATCTCAGTTTTTCAGGAGATGAGCCTTCAGAGGCCAAGTGTGGGTGATATTAAATGAAGCAACTGCTCTGCTTGGCTCTGACCTGAATAGAACAGCTATAAATAACGGGAAATCAACTTCTTCCTGGTAACTGAGACACACACAAGATTCTGAAAAGTCCATACACAGCAGCCTCAACCACATCCATTCACAGGTAGGTGGTCCCTTCATCTTGTTCTGGTTGTCCTAGGACTGAGGGGCCCTTTCCCATGCTTGTGGTGGCACAGAAATCCTTTTTGACAGACAGACGGGGAGAGGTGATCCTGCAGCTCAGGCCTAGGACTCCGATGCCAAGACTCCAATGTCACCCACCATGCACGCAGGGGAACACGATGAAGAAGGGACACTGGCAGGAAGCCCTGAGCTGTGGAGATGCACAAGCCATGTAAACTGTGTTGTCACCCTCTGTTTCCCAGGCTTCTGCCTAATGGGGGTGACAGAAGGGGGAGATAATAGGGTTGTGACTGGGGAGTTGTGCTGAGTCTGGCCAATCTGTTATTTCATCTCTGCATTTTTGAACAAGTGCCCAGAGGCAATGGCAATGGCTGCAGTTGGCTGGAAAGTAAATTACTGAATACATTCTACTGCCAACCAAAGGCAATGGTTGCTTTTCTCCCCACTTTTGAGGAGCTGAGGGCAGAGGGAATTTTGAAGTATTAGCACGGAGAGGAACACAGCCTATGTGCATTCTCAGTATTACTAAGCAGCTTAAAATATTTCTTTGTAAAATTTTTTGTTAATTCTAAAATTTTTGAACTCAAACCTGACACTGTACTTCAGGATCAGGTTTGTTTATTTTCAGAAAATTTACATGGTGATTAAAGCATGATACATGAGATACTTGTTTCTGAAATGTAGTTATTTAGTCCCTAGGTGGGCACTTAAAAAATAATCCAGCAAGTAAAACAATGGGTTTTATTTCATGCTATAATATACTAAGGTATAGTAAAAAATAACATGATCATTAAGTCCCCAAAATGAAAAAATACATATATGTAACATAGGTTTGTGTGAAAGATTCTCCTAGCTTCTAGCTTGACTGGTGAGAGGGAGAAGTAAATACAAGAAAAACTTGTGAGGAATGGTGGGCTTTTGCTGCACTATTACTATAATTTGGTACTTATTAACTCTGACACTATGAATTTCACATCTAAGTTCTCTTCTACGTTTCATCCAAACACTTTAACTTAGCTCCTGTCTCGCCTTGTGAAATGTTAACTTGGGGATCAACAACCTGCAAGTGTGTTTAAATGACCTCAAGTGAGACTTAAGATTTACAAAACAGTATCACTACGTTTAATGAGCCAAGGCCTGAGCACTGGTCTGATCTCTACATGCCTCCTGCTCCCAGGTGACTCGAAACTTGCCACAGAACACTAAATCTTGGCAACGTAAGGGTTTGCTCAGCTATGACTTGCCCTAGCAGGTGATTCTGAAGTAACTATGGGCTCACTGTGGCTTGTTTCCAAAGAGCTGACCACCAGCTGGAGCCTGTCTGGTAACATCTGCAGAGAGTGCCCTGGTCTTATCACAAGTGTTCCTAATGGTGGTTACAATAAATCAAAAGCCACAAATCCAGCAGGATGCTATCTGAAATGTCCATTTCATTGAGTTCAAATTTCACACCAATCTTACTTTTTTGCTCTGTCTTAGGAAGGGAATTGAGACTTTCATTGTGTTGGGAGGGTTTCAAAGAGAAGGTATTTACATTTTAAGGTAAATCAAATAAATCTTCTCATAAACAGGATGCAGGAAATCCTGTACTCTGAGTAATCCCTCCATCCCAGGGGATAAACAAATGTGATCTTTTAAAAAGATGGCTGATATTTTGAGTTCTGAGTACATGCCAAGTTCTGTGCTAAGCGTATTATAGTGACTCTTCCATTTTATCCTCATAACCGTGTAACATGCTTGTACAGATGAGAAAACAGATTTGGTTTAACTATCCAAGTGTACATGCTAGGAAATGGCAACACTGGGATTCAGAGCCAGCTTAGCTACTTTCAGGGCACCAGCTCCTTAAGTCACTCTAATATACTGCCTCCTGGTCCATATAATTTCTGAACCCTGTGAACTACAGTGGTAAACCCTGCGTCAGAGGATCTTTGTAAGGTAGAGCAAAATACACAGGAGGGATCTGGAATACATATGCAGTATCACCTCAGTTTCTTGAGTATCTTGTGCCATATGTATGTGGAACCACACACATCTTTTTACTTGCTACAAACTCCAGGAGATTTGCAGTTTGGTAAATGATTTTAAGATAATTTAGAAAAAAATCTCTCTTCTTATTAAGAGAAACACTACTTTAAGCACTTTGGAAGCACCTATTTACAAATGATTACAAATCAGCTTGATGTGTTCCTTGAGCAGGGTATGATGATGACTACTTTTAAGAAATACTATTAGCTTAGTTTGAATAATTCGCTCAATGACAAACATTTTGGAGAATTTCTACAAAGCAGGTTATATGATAAGTATTGACGAATTACAACATAAAGATGAGTTTCTGCACTTAAGGAGCTTACCAACTACTTAATAAAGGAAGCATACACTGTATCAAGCAGTTATAACATCTTCTTTTAAACTATAATTCAAAATTCATACTAAGTCAAGTTGACCTTTCTTTCAATTGCATATATCTTTGAGGTCTGTTTTTTCTAAGTCCCAAACATCTCTAAGAATGTTATGTATCTTCACATCCCCTGGTCACCAAGAGAAGAAACCCTAGCGCCAGCCTGGGCCAATTCCTTAGCCCTCACAGTCAGTCAGTAAGTCCCAGGGACGTTAGTTTCTCAAAAATCCATTAACTCATCCTCTCCTTTTCATATTTGTTAGTCCAGGCCTCATCACTTTTTGCTAAGACTTCTGCAATAAACAAGTTTTACTTTTTCCTAAATACAAATGGATTTACTGATTTTCCTGATTATAAGAGAAATATATCCTCAGATTAAAACTTCAGATAATAAAGATATGAGGAAAAATAAGTTACATATCATTTCATCACCTAGAAATAACCAGTATTACTGATCTTTTTTCTAAATTTATGGATCATTCATTTTTCCCTTCAAAATACTGAATTCCAGTTAATGATGTTAGGCAGAAACATCAGAGAGTTCTTTTATGCATCAAAAAAAAATAATAATAATAAAGGTGGATTGACGGATAGAGAGAGGATTGGCATGCATATTGATAAAGTAAATGGTTAATTGTAGAATCTAGAATTGTGAGTTTCTAGTAACATTTCTTCTACTTTTTTGTATGGCTGAGAATGTCATTTTAAATATTGAAGAATATTGGTTGTCATCATATTCACGATGTTTTTGCTGACTCTGATAAAACTGACGATAGAAAAAAATTCATTAAAAAATAGTTACGTCACACAAGAAGAAATCTGGATAAAAAAGCTATACATAGTAATGTTATGCTTCAAATTTTACCAAAATCAATTTTTTTTTTCAAACGGTGATATTAGTTTCTTCAAGAGAGAAGGCTGGGATGTAGGCTAGGGAAACTATAATATACAGTTGAGCTGAAAAGATGAGCGTCTGAACTGTTGCCAAAAGGCACATCGGGGTAAAATTTTCAAGCGTCAAAAAGCAATTTAGGAGGAAATGGATTCCTTAGAGTAACACTCCTGAAAGCTGAGACTCAAATTCAAGGAACCCTATTCCTCACTGGTCTGCACAGAAGTTAAAGGCAAGAGTCCTGCTGATTCAAGTTAAAGACCAAAAAGGCAGTTTCAATCACAAATAGCTCCTTTGCTTGTCATGCCCTAAAAATAAAATTGTACATGTAAATTAACTGATCCTCAGCTACAGCCAATAGGCTTATCATTTGCATGAATGAGAACTTAGTTCTAACATTACTATTTTGTCAGGCAAAAGTTTTGATTCACAAGCCATCCTTCCAATTTGATCATGTAAATAAAAATGGCTGTGAGCCTCAAATTCTAGGAGAAATTCAGAGTTGGAATGTCAATGATAATGACAATTGTTATGGTCTGAATACCACTTCAAAGCCCAACCATGTGAGTAAGTTCCATTGGAAAACACAAGAGAGTAAGACGAGGGCAATGGACTCAAGAAGTTTCTGCAATCTTAAATTTGTACCACAGTCTCCTTCCCTATATTATTACATGGACTAAAAACAGAATAGCAATATTGTTCACTGCAATTTAATTTAACCAATAAAAGATTTTCTGAATGCCTGCTATGTGCCAGGTACTCTTCAGGATGTTAGAGTTCCAGTAATGAATAAAGCAGCTAAAATTTCTGCCATTATTTATCTCAGATTCCAGGGGAGGAAAAAGAAAAGAAAATAAACAAAAGGAAGTGAAACATAAATTACTGGGTAGCAATAAAGTTATGGAGGAAAATAAAACGGGGAAGGGGAGTAGAAAGTTGGGGAGGGAAGGATTTGCATTTTAAAAGAGGAGGTCACAGTCTCACTGAAAGGACATTTGAATTAAAAACCTGGAGGAGGAGATGGGGAGTCTAAAAGAAGAATGTTCCAGGAGATGGGACAACCAATGCAAAGGTCCTGAGGGGGAGTGTGTCTTTTCTACTCAAGAAACAGCAAGGAAGTAGAGAGAAATGAGCAAAAAGCAGCGTAGTTAAGCGACAGGGCCTTGAGGCCCCTGGGGAAACGTCCTCTAGTTGCCACAACTAGGACGTTCCTCACCTCTGCATGCAAATTTTCTCTGCTCCATTCACCTGGGTATGTAATTTCTAAAGTGGAAGTATGAGAAAGCCTTATTTTTGTGTACCTCCTGACTCCACTGAAGAGAACAGAGACTTAGACATCCCACAGATGGTCAGGGGACACATACTGAAAAAGACGATAAAACAGACAACCAAATAAAGATTCCAATCTGACTCCTCAATTGACTCATAAGGAACAAGAAAATACTTAGGCTTAGTTGCCTCTTTAGCCTTTACTAAGGAACACCTCACGAGGATTTGGGAAAGAGGAGGAGAGGATAAAAAAAAAAAAATCAAAGAGATGGAAGGTGAAATGGAAAGCTTCTAAACACCCCCAGAATCCCCAATCTGCTCTTCACTCAACTCCCTGTTATAGCTGCCTGTCTTTTTGGCTTCAAATTCCCATAAGTACCAAGAAACACTGAATATTCTACAGCCTTGACTATATAAAATGTGAGCATCCAGAAGGCAAATTCTTCTGTCTTCACATTGTGAATGACAGCCAAAATGCTGCAGGTATTTAACACACACATACACAAAAATAAAATGAAATAAAATCATACAAATGCAGTTTGCTCAGGCAATGTACTAATTGCTCTATGGTAATGATATGAATAGTGAGGGTGGCAGAACTGATTTCAAAGGTTACTGAAATTTTTGTATGATATAAAAATAAGGTCTGAGATCGGAAACCAAGGATAGGGTATCTTGCAATGTCCGCTACTGCTACTTTCAGCCATCAATTCTAGGGAAAGAGAAGGAAAAACTCAATTAGATAAAGATGGCTTACCACTGCCAATGTTTTTATACAAGCCAGATGAAGTTGTGAAAGTGGGTGTGGTGCAGATAGTTAGAGCTATCCAAATACTGAAAAATTTACAGTATAAGTTATCAATTTTAGAGCTTTCTCTTCTAAATGGTAAGGGCAAATGCCTTCACTCTTATTTTTCTATGCAGATAGGTTTCTTGCATTTATTTACTGAGATATAATGTACCTTGAGACTGTGAAAAATAGAAGACTGCCTTCAGGAGTTTAAATCAAGCTGTATGCATAGTAGACTGCAGGCAGAGACTGAAATAATGCCTAAATATAAGCCACGCCAGGTACCTGGCAACCATAAAAAAAAAAGCATCAGTTAAGTCTCAGCAAGATATAACAAAAGCATCCCTAAATAAATATAAATTAGGAACTAGCCACTTGACCATAGAAGTCTTGGAAACAATGGTTTTCAAATCTGAGTAGAATCCTGAAGAAAAAAAAGATGATACATTAAGTGGAAAAAAAGGAGACAAAATTTTAGTACGCATGTGACAAGTATGTAAAAATGTACTTGTGAAAAAGATAAAAGTTACACCAGGGTTAGGGGAGCCTTTTTCAATAGGAGAAAGTCTTTCCCTGTTTTTGTAATTGGGTTACATTTCTTTTTAACTTTGATTGGAAAGGTGGAGTAAGTTGCTTAAGCAGAGTTTTAAAGAAAAACATACATTTTGCTTTAAGGGCAATTTGAAGGAGGCAGGGATGATAAGGCACTCTCAGAGACCAGCAGGTTGTTGGGTGAGGCAGGGGCCAGGACCTGGGGAGGGATATGGTGGAGGGTTGAGGCCAGAGAGCCTAAGGTCTTGAATACTTTGCTATGGAGTTTGAAAGTGACCCCACGGACAAAGGAAAGGCACTGCAGTCTCTGAGGAGAAATAGCTTGATCCAAGCTGAGCTTTGAAGAGCTGGTTTTTCTGGCTGTAGGAAAGCCTTAGTGCCTATTTCAGAGGTCATGTTAACATGTAGACAGGAGGAGAGAGAGCAGGAACAGGGGCCTGGTAGGAGGAACAACCAGACTTACCAGATTCCTGGAAAAACCCATCACTTAATAGATCTAATCAAATAGCCTTAGTATTGTCTAGCTACCAGCCCCTCCAGAAGCTGCTTAGGAAGTTATCAGGAATAGTCTATGTGGACACCACCTAAAATGCCTAGCTGCAAAGAGCGCACATGATGATGATGGCACCAGTGAACTCCTAAAACTGGGGGCAAAATAATACAGAAAAGCAAGGCTTTTTAACTTGCAGAGACCCCACCAACTTAGGAAATGAGTTAGAGGAGAAAAAGAAGGAGCCTTAAAGTGAGACATGTACCATGAATATTTAAGAATGCAAACACATTCTGGTCCAACACATTTCATTTCACTGCTCCTAAAGATGCAGTGAAGATACCCAATGGTGTATCTTCCCACTGGGTTATTCTGGATCGGCCTTACCCATGCTCTCTGTCTGTACATGAGCTATAACACTGCTACATCTTATGATAAGACAGCTAGACCTGAAGATTTGATTCCTCAAGTGTAGTACTTTATTTCTGCAGTCTCTAAACTTTTTATTGTGCATCCCATTGGTAGAACACCATCTAAGCACACAGGAGTCTGAGTATATCCTCAACATATGTGCATATTTATACCGAAATTACATAATGATTATTACCCAGATCATCTAATTAAGCGCTAGTAAATTTGTTTCACTTTTGAAAAATCAAAGACATATATATATATATATATATATATCTTTTGACATTTGATATTCAAAGGAATGGTCTTTCTCTTCAGACCACTGCAACAGCCACACTGAACCAAAGGGCAAAGGAATGGAGGGTTCTATGGGAAGGACTTAGTTGGACTGGACCCCAGGCCTTCATCACATGGGAAGAAACGGACCCTCTTGCAAGGATGCATCCAAGTTCACTGTGGGCAGGCGCTGGAAACCAGGGTGCAGGAACTATTTTGTTGTTGTTGCAAATTTTTCAGCTAAGACACATCTTTCTAGGATAAAGGTCTCAAACTGCTTCATTTCTCTCTTCATTTCCGTATTTCCTCCATTCAAGTCAGCCTCATCCATGAGAAAGTTTTCCAACAGCCTGTTACTTGATGGATTTAACAACCACTGATGATGGCTGTTTTGCTCTACTGTCTCATCAGGAATTTTATAATGCTCATTTTCTAAATCTTCATTCCTTTTGCATTTATTAGCTGTGATTTCTCCATGATTACTGACTTTCTCTCATCAGCTATTTGATTATCTTAAAATATAGTTTGTGCTACAAAGGCATGATCAAAGTGGCTTTTTTTTTTTTTTAACAGTAATAAGGGGGTATCCTAGCAATCTGTGAAGGTGACCCACTACACTTTGAGGAGCTTTCTTGTTTGGTGTATCATTCTGGAATCCAGAATCTTCAAGTACTCCCCTCTTTTTGTATACTCAAGATCTTGGTTCCTACAACATACCGTAACAGTTTCAAGTAACAATATAAATATTTCCCACTACAACTGTACAGTCAAAAGATTGTCTTTTAAAGTCACTTAAGTAATCATCTTCTCTGTATGAGAAGTTAACACCTACCTGATGCATACAGCTGGTTTCTCTCAATCTGTTTTCAATTTTTAGTGAATGCTTTTTTTATTTGGATTTTTATTGTGGTAAAAGACAAGTAACACTAAACTTACTATCTTAACCTTTTTAAGTGTTCAGAAGTGTTAAGTATATTCACACTGGTATACAACAGATCTTCAGAACGTTTTCATCTTGTAATACTGACACCCATAACGATTAAACACTAATTCCTCCTCCCAACTAGGTAACCACAGTAGAGAGCCAGAGTTGCCCACCCCCTCTAGGGGAATCAGCAGCAAGCCTGCTGTGAACTTTGGGTGAACTCCAGAGAATTGAAACTGTAATAGGAGGATGTGCATGTCTCAGAGTACAACAGAGACAGGCCTAGAGAGATAACCAGCTTTCACTGACCTTGCTGCAAGATAGTTGTTACCTGAAGTATGAGAATAACCACCACAGGCTGTTCTAAGTAACTGTACCCTCCCTCTGCTATGTGCTTTGTAAATATATAAAATAAAGTACCCTGAGACAGATTGGGGCCGGAGAGACTGACATCCTCACTCTCCTGGACCACCTGGGCCCTGCTTTCTCTATGTTTCTGTTTGTGTCTTTTTTTATCCCCCACCATTCCCTCTTAGGTCTTTGAACCCTTGTGTAGCATGGGATGCAGCTTGCACCAGAAACCACCTTTCCACTTTCTGCTTCTATGATTTCTGACTACTCTAAATACTGTATGAATGGAATAATATGATATTCATCCTTTTGTGACTAGCTTATTTAGTTTAGCATAATATCCTTCAGGTTCATCCATGTTGTGGCATATGACAGGATTTTCTTTTTTAAAGGCTAAATAATATTCCAAGCATACGTTTACTACATTTTCTTTATCCACTTGTGCAGATGGATATTTGGGTTGCTTCCACCTCTTGGCTATTTGGAACACTACCACAGCGAACATGAATGTGCAAATATTTCTTCGAGATCCTAATTTGAATTCTTTGGAGTATTTCTCTTTTTAAATTAGGTAAAATACTTACATGGTCCTAAAGTCAAAATAAGGAACATTAAGAGACATCAACCATCTACTCCCATCCCTAGATACCTTTATCCAATGGGAATCACTTTATCCAATGGCAATCACTTTCACTTGTTTATCCTTTCATCGTTTCTTTTGGAAATATAAGCTCATTCATATACACTAACACGCCGACACACACTCTTCCTCTACATCTGACAAACATAAAAGGGAGTATCTCTACACTGTCCTGCATGTTGGCTTTTATCACTTAAAATGTCCTAGACATGCCCCTCCTAGGGTGGAAACCTTCCTCATTTCTTCTTATAGCTAGGTAGTACGTCACTCTATTAATGGACCATATTACTCACTCAGTCCCCTATGATAATTACTTGGGTTGTTTCTTGCGGCTTCCTGCTACAAATAGTGCTGCACTAAATGCCCTTGTGCACATGCTCTATCTTGATTTTGCTCATTATCTTTGGGATACATTCCCAGATATGAGGTGCTTAGTTGGAGAAAGAAAATGCAGAGGCAGTTTTGCTAAATCCTGACAAACACCCTTCCCATTGGGTTAGTACCATGCTGCATTCTAACCACTAGGGTAGAAGAGGACTGGTTTTGCTCACTGCACCATCAGAATAGCTATGCTGTTTAGCTTTTGCATTTCTTCCAGTCTGTACATGGGACATGGTATCTTGGGTGCAGTTTAAAAATTTGTTTCTCTTACTGTGAATGAGGTTAACATCTTTTCATATGTTAAGAGCAGCAAATTTCTCTTTCCTCTAAACTGTTAATAGCCTTTTCCCATTTTTCTATTGGAACATAGAAAAATGTTCCAATTTTTCTTTTTCTTTTTTCTCCTAATTTCTGTGTGTGTATACGTGTGTGTGTACATGTGTGTGTGTATGTGTGTATATACATGCAGATATGTCTACAGTGAATTTAGCCCTCTGTGACATGTTTTGCTTATTGTGTTACTGGTTGTTGTTTTGCCATACAAGTTCTTCTTTTTTCTAAAATATAGTTAAGCATATCAATTTTCCTTGATCTCTGCTGAATTCTGAGTCATGGCTAGGAAACTTATCCCCTTCCCAGGTTAATAGAAATTAATTCATGTTTTTGTCCTCAGTTACATTTTAAGCAGTGAATTTCTTTCAATTTAATCAACCAATACTGCTGAAATTCTCCATCCACAGAGAACAATAGGTTTTCAGGACTCTGAATACCAACATTCTACAACAGAACTTTATATTTTCCAGGAAAAAAACCTCCCTTCTCTACTCCCTGGAAACTCCATCTCTTGTAGGACACACACCTGCCATATCATTCAGCAGTTTTAGTCACTTTGGACACAGTTACTGTTTTATTTCACTTGGTTTAACACACAGGTCACTTCCTAGGTTATTCTGTGCCACCTTATCCCATTCCCTGACACAGAGAAGTCAAATCACACAAACTCTGAGCATCCTCACCATGCTGAAAGCCATCTGTTACCCACTGTGCTGAAAATCAATTTGACCCATGAACTGTGCCCCAGGGACAGTGTGTAATAGCAGGAAGATAGAGCTTCAGGAACAATAACGTTTATGAAGCATACAACACATTCTCACAAATCTGAGCTTACAAGAACACTTAAGCATGAGTTGATTTTTAACATCACTCTCCATTCTTAATTATCCCTTCTCATGCCTAATAGCCAAAGATTAGTCCAATGCTGAGACATTTAGTGAGTGTGACACAGGGGTCACCTTCAAGTAGCTGCATACAATGGGGAGGGGCAACCACATGAAGAGAAGGTTAGGAAGGGGTGTTTTGGATCTTGGTTCAACAAAGCAAACAGTCATCTCAGAAGTTAAAAGTGGAAACCTCTGGTTGAAAATTATTGTGGTAATTTTAGAAAATAGGAATTCTCTCATCATCCAAATTAACTCTCTCATATGGCCTTTCACTTCTGGAATAGAACTTCATCTCATCATTAAGGCCTACTGACTTATAAAATAAATTCATTTTTGTCACAAACACTACAAAATGTGGTATTTGGGTTCACAGTCCTTAGCTAATTAGAAATGAGGCTAGTATCAGGTAAACAGGCAGCAGCAGGAAGAAATGGTAAAAGTGTGAAAATAACACTATAGAAACAGAAAAAGAGCCTAGCATCTGTGGCGAGTTAATTTATCATCATTCAGTGTGTTATTCTTACTATATTGGCTCATGAAATGATCATTGCCTACTGCAAACAGTGACACCAAGTCAGCAAGAGAAAGTAAAATTTCATTCTGGGTCCAGGTTTTAAGAAGTCAGTAAAATACAAAACTGAGTTTAAAACAGTTCCAGTTTCAAAAAGCTAACTTTTTTTTTTTTTTGAGACGGAGTTTCGCTCTCGTTACCCAGGCTGGAGTGCAATGGCGCGATCTCGGCTCACCGCAACCTCCGCCTCCTGAGTTCAGGCAATTCTCCTGCCTCAGCCTCCTGAGCAGCTGGGACTACAGGCACGTGCCACCATGCCCAGCTAATGTTTTGTATTTTTAGTAGAGACGGGGTTTCACCATGTTGACCAGATGGTCTCGATCTCTTGACCTCGTGATCCACCCGCCTCGGCCTCCCAAAGTGCTGGGATTACAGGCTTGAGCCACCGCGCCCGGCCTAAAAAGCTAACTTTTTTAAAAAAAGTTTGATGCTTAAATAATTAAGGTTTAACTATGTGGAAAATAGATCTCCATGGAAGACTCAGCCATTCACTAGGGACACAGTGTACCCTCAACAGCATCTATGTGGCATAAAATGTGTTTAGTGCTCGACAATTGAAAGTCATTGTGAAGTCCTTTCCCAAATAGTTTCTAATGATACTCTGTGTATTGAACATTTTTCTCCAGAACATTTCCAAGGCTTTTCAAAAAACGTTCATGTGGCCTTTTGGTTTCAACTAAAAAAACAAAAACAAAAAAAACAAATTCAGTAATTCCCAAGGAAAAGGTTCAACAGCGCGCGCGTGCGTGCACGCGTGCACACACACACACACACACACGCTCTTCTACAGCTAACAGTCCTGAGAATCATAACCCAAAATAGATGGCGGCTAGTTCATTTTCCCATCTATCTTTGGTGGCATTCTGGAAAGCACGCATGAAATATGAATACTCACGGAACATGGTATAAAACTGCTGAGGGTTTAGATTCCATTTTCCCCAGGGGGTCTTGTGGCCTTTGGACTGGGCATAATTTGCATGATTAAATTCGGGTTCAGTACCAAATGAATCGAGGACTCGGAGCATGCACCTGAAAGAAAAAAAGCAAAGTGTGTAACACTACATACTTGCCCCCCCAAGTTGAAAGGTAAAAGCTCTAACCGTTCCTTCAGGACTACTAAAAATAGACAAATACTTTTAAATAGAAGCAGCACCAGACAAGAATTGAGATGTTTTAGAATAGCTTGTGTACCAAACATCTACATGTGTGACTTTAGAGCCTGAGCCATCACACAGCAGATATGATTTGCTTCACATTAGGTAACTAATTATAGAGGATCACTCAACTACCAGCAAAACAAAAAGTTCTATGACAACTTGAACTGGGGACTGCCAGGTTCACTGCTGTACCCACAGCATCTGGCCAGAGCTGAGCACACAGTAAGTATCTAATCAATAGATGCTGAAAAAACAAAGAACTACCATCTATAGAGGTCTTATTCTGCTTAAAGTATATGATGTGTTATCTCTAGGAGCCATCATTCAACGTTTTCATCAATTAGAGTATTTGACTTTACATTAAGCTTACAATCTCATTTAGTAGGCAATGGTATTTTTAATTTATTTGATAATAATAGAACTTTATTTGCTTTCTCCTAGAGCTTGAAGAAATACAAGTGAAGAGGTTTTGTTTGCTATTCCACCAAAGCCATAAAAAAGGGCCAAATCGGGTCTACCACTTATTTTTGTATGGTCTGTGAGCTTAGAATGAGCTTTACATTCTTAAATGGCTTTTAAAGAATCTTTTGTGACATGTAAAAATTAGATGAAATTCTGATTTCCATGTTCAAAAATAAGAATTTTATTTGAATGTGGCCACACTCTGTTGTTTACCTACTGTCCATGGCTGCTTTCATCCTGTAACAGCAGAGCTGAGTAGCTGCAGCGACTGCATACAGGACCTATGAAGCTTAAAATATTTAGTGGCTGGCTCTTTTCAGAAAAAGTTTTCTGACCACTGCTCTGGAGTGCACAAAGAACAACCAATTGGAAGAAAGGAATCAATCCCAAAACAAAATTTATTGATTTTGGTAACATTTCATCACTGACTTTCGAAATACTTGATGTAAATTAAATATTTTTGTGGATGGCCAATAAAAGCAGCTCTCTTTCTCTGTTACGTATCAATAATACTTCTGAATAACTTTTAGAAGACTAAGAAGCATAAAAGTAAAGACTGGGCCGGGCGCGGTGGCTCACGCCTATAATCCTAGCACTTTGGGAGGCCGAGGCGGGTGGATCACGAGGTCAAGAGATCAAGACCATCCTGGTCAACATGGTGAAACCTCGTCTCTACTAAAATACAAAAATTAGCTGGGCATGATGGTGCGTGCCTGTAGTCCCAGCTACTCGGGAGGCTGAGGCAGGAGAATTGCTTGAACCCAGGAGGCGGAGGTTGCAGTGAGCCGAGATCATGCCATTGCACTCCAGTCTGGGCAACAACAGCGAAACTCTGTCTCAAAAAAAAAAAGTAAAGACTGAAACCCACATTTTAGAATCAGATGATGGCACTGACTTTTGAAAATCTGGCTCAGTTTTTATCTACTTTCAGAAAGGCATTCTTTCAACTTTTATTTTCACTTCGATGTATGATTCAGGGGAAAAAAATCCAAACATGAGATTGAATTTTTCTAGTAAGTATATTCATACATTGTCATTTCTGTGTGCTAGTTTTCTCATTAGAGATCACTACCATTTGTTAAGACACAGAAGAGAAGAAAAGGAAGGCAGGCAGGCCACACAAGTCAAATACAAGCTGACCAGAGAAGGAATTTCCCTGTCTGGGATTCTTGTGTGGCTCTCACAGAATATGCTCTCATCACAGCAGCAGTTTTCACAATACCACCAAAGATATGTCATTGGCCTCGTGGCCAATAGGTGGGCAGAAACAAAGCCCACAGTCCTGAAAAAAGAAAGCTAGGGACCCAAGGAACTGATCAGTGTTTGTTTTCTTTGCTCTTTGTGTAGCTCAGAGCATCCCTTTCTTCTTAAAAAAACATACCCATTTCTTAACTTATATTTTTCTGTTTTAAAAAAAATATGCATAAGGAACTGCATCTCTGCAGATCACTGTAAAAAAAAAAAAAAAAAAAAAAAAAAAAAACGGAAAAAAAAAAAAAAAAAAAAAAAAAAAAAAAAAGGGAGGACAGGACCCATGCTCATTTGTGGGGCTGTGCAACGCTCCACTCCCACCAGAGAATCAGAGCTGGGATTTGCCAGCACCACTTTGTGAGTCAAAGATTACAGCTCTCTGTGCAGGTCCGACAGGGAGAAACGGGTCACTTGGGTCATTAGGAGCCTTGGCTTGAAGGCTCAACTTCTTCCACTTATTTGCAATTGACTCCAATAGTCTACAGCTGTCCTTGGTATCTGGTGGATTGGTTCCAGGACCCCTGTGGACACTGAAATCCAAGGATACTCAAAGTCCCTTATATATAGTGGTAAAATACTTTCATATGACCTATGCACATCCTGTCATATTTGAATCATCTCTAGATTACAAATATAATACCTAATATCATATTTGTATTTTTATTATGGTATTATTTTTATTTTTTTCTTCAGATATTTTTGGTCTGAGATTAAATCTGTGGCTGTGGAACTCATAGATATAAAATGTTAACTATATGCTCTTCTCTAGCTTTGGCTGGTGACCATATTTTTAACTTGAAGTTTTGTTATTATTTTTGATTTGGGCAATTAAAACAAATCTTGATGAGTAAAGTTGTCTGGTAAGGGCCTAACGGCTGAAAGCCTGGGCTTTGCAGTGCCTAGATGTAAGCTATGTGGTGTTGGGCTGTTCCTGAAAGAGGAATGGAGTGATCAGATGTCTCTCTGAAATTTTTAATTTGACATCCTTTTACTTGAGGCTTTGGCTTGGGAACTGCATATTTTCTGGCTTACCTAGGTTTCATTTATAAAGCAGAGATGGAGACTGAAGTTTGTCTACAACATGGAAGGTTTAACATTGTAGTTTTCCTTCTTCAATCACATCCTGATCTGTGCGTTTTTCAATTATTTTTATAATGTATTGCTAATATTTATGCCTTCCCTCTAATGTCTCTGTGTCTGGAGTATCACAAGCAGACTAATGACTTAAAAAGATATTTGTTTTGATGCCCAAGGCAGCTTTCCTTCCTGTTAACAGGGATCGCAGCAGCAATGCCAAATAACTCCTGGAACCTTCTCTTTGCTCTCAGCCACACTACTATGAAATGGATGCTCAGGAGTTCCTTGCCATGCCCTAATTTCTAATTTGTTGTTTGACATAAAACATGGCATATCTGAAACTTACTTTCTTGTATTATGTCCTTCAACAAAGGCCTTGTAGGAAGTAAAATGGGTATGAGTTTTGCAGTACCTAGCAGAACACTGCTTGTGTGTAGGCATTTAATAAATATTTGATTGAATTTCCTAGGTCCCTATGTAAATTGCACAAAATTTACAATTATTTTTCCAACAGGCCTCAAGGCTTTGCTCCTAACTCAAAGATCAGATAACAACATTACATTTAATGGAGTATGTACCAACAACCAAGATGAACACAGAGCCCTGACAATTTCTAATTTTTAAAGGGGAAAGAAACTGGCAAGAAACTTCCAAGAGCACCTGAGTTGGCTTTTAATGGAATCTTCGCTTCATCCCACCACAAAGACTGCAAAGCTAAAGCACTAACAGACCTCCTGCCAGGTAATATCACTAACACAGATGATTTATTAAAGAAAGGCAGATTAACATTACACTCATCCATTAAAACCCCCTCTGAGATGATGCCTTTTCATCCAACAAGAGTCAAATACCAATCAATGGTGACCATTTTAATAACAAAATTTTCCTTTTTTAATAGACCTAAATACTACCACTGAGAGTATTTTTCCATCCAAACAACTCTCCCTAGTAGCAAGAATATGTGAGTCAAGGGAAGCCTGTACTGCGTAGATTCCTTTGCACATTTATCAGATGCCTGCCATTCACAAAATGGTAGAAAACAACAGCTCCACTTTCCTAAATATTTCAAGAAACAAGCAAAAGAAAAAAGAAAAAAACCTAATGCAAAAGGTAGAGTACAATTTTGGCCCACACCAAGTTTTTAGTTTTTAAAAAACTTATGTATCATTTATTAATTATATTTATAATTTATATTTATTATAATATTAATATTATTAAATGTATTTAAGTTTATTTACCTTTTGAAATTTATTTTTTAAAGGACACTTCTAAAGACCATATATAAAACACAGTATGGACCGCAATAAATGGAAGATAACAAGAAAAAGGCATATAACCTTTAGGAAATATTTTAAAATTCAGAATAGATACTTTTGCCTGCTGAAGGCTCAGACTCTACAGCTACTCTCAAATCATTAAAAAGGCATGCATTAAAAGTAGTGTTGAGATGTAGTAGCATCAAACTATCTTTTCCCAGAAAGAATGAAAGAAAATGGAAAAATAATAAATTTAATTATATAATTCAGTCTGACTTATTGCCATGTTTTTATACCAGGTAAAAGTGTTTCAAATGCTAAATCGTGGTCCCAAACCCACACTCCGAGAAACACTGAGCTATTCTACTAAATAATAAAGACTGTACAGAGTACACGTGCAACAAAGTTATGTTAATCATGGGCTTATCTTAAAAAGTGCAAGACCCCAGCATTCAGACAGGATATTCCCAGACTTCCCTTCCAGGAATGACAAGAATACTGATCAATTAAAGGGTAAGAAAAGTGAATCATGATCTAAAACCCATGGACCACGAGAAATAACACTGTAAATACTCTATCAAAATTGATATTTGATTAAATAGATGACACTGGCATACGCATACTGAGAGGAAGGCTAAGAATATTAGTCAAGATAGAAAAAAGGTTGAACATTTGTTTGCTATTCTTAAGAAATCAATGAAAATAATGAATAGTCATAGAAAGTAAAAAGTCGCTGAGAATCTGAATTTTAGTTAGGAATGAGCAACACACTCCATACAGTTGAAAATATATTATTTGATAAGCTTTTCCTACCTGCAACCATGCAACCCTTGTTAAGGAGAGGGGGGAAAAATACTTAGGTCAGAATACCATGCAGCACTTACTGGTAATGAACCCAAGATGGTCCAAGAGTTTTCTTGAATTGAGCAAGTCCTACAATATCGATATAAATGAGCTCAACAATTCTGTCTCCTACAGTTGGACAGCCAGATCGGTTTCCTACAACTTTCTTCATGATTCTAGAGAAACAGCAAAAGAAAGGGGAGAAAAAAAAGAGAAAAATCATTTACTTAAAAGGCACTAAACTTAGCAACTTTAATGGGCAAATGCCACCCCAAAAATCCTTATTAGAGGTGATAGCATGGCCCTTTCAAATCTGCTGCCTATATAAATCATTTCCATCCACTAAGGCCAACCCAGTTCCCTGATTTTGACTCTTGCAAAAGCAAATGGTAGCATATGAACAGTCTTTGAAATCGAGGAAGATTTAGGTCTAACTCCATCACCACTATGTAGCAACTATGAGACCTTAAATAAGTTACCTAACCTCTCTCAATCTGTCTTTGCTCATCTTCCAGAAAAGAAGGACTAGATGCAAAGAACACCGAGTATCAATCTCTCAGGAGTTCTTCACAAGATTAAATGAGCTGTTGAATAGAATGTGCCTAATGCATACCAGATACTCAATAACTTATTTTTCTCCCCCAGGCCCTGTTCTTACTACTTAGCAACCTTATTAACCTTCCCCTCCCCTTTTCCTGAAAGTCGTCAATTTCTAGTCTCTACAGTATTAACTTCTTTCTGCTTGTCTCGTATTGTTCCCTAACTTTTTCTCTTATGTCAAATTTTTCCTCCTAGCTTGACTGTATTACAGAACTAGCACTATGGCTTGCAGTTTTTTTTCTCACCCTTTCCCCTACCCATGCATCCATCTGAGCACAAGTGTACAAAACCACACTTTCCATCCACTCACTAATCAGTCCTGACTTTTGCTTCTTATCCCTGCCCACACCCCACAATAATCCTTCACCAAATTATAGGCATCCTGCTTCAAAGGACAAGAGTCACAAACAGGACTCCAATCTACAGCTCTGTACAACCACCACGTCAGCCACCTTCCATCCTCTTCCATTTATGAAAGAACTAGGTTCTGCACAACCAGTTTCTTCCCCAAGAGTTGGAAAACCCTTTTTGTTAAGGGCCAGACAGTGAATATATTCATCTTTGCAGGTCATAAATTCAGTCACAATTGGCTCAGCCTCCCGTTGCGGAATAAAGACAGCTAATAACAATAGGCATGGCTGTGTTCCCATGAAACTTTATTTACAAAAAAAAGAAGGCTGATTTGGCTTGCTGAGCCATAGTTTTCTGATCTCTGGCCCACCCTATGTTCAGTGTTTCCCAAACTTGTCTGTATAATGAAACTACCTGGAGGCATCACAAAATACTTATGGCTATGTCCTAGCCACAAGGGTTGTGATTTAATTAGCCTGTGGCATGGTCTGTGGGATTTAAAAAAGATTCCCCAAAGTTAAAAAATAAATACAAAGATCTCCAGGTGGTTCTAAAGTACAGATATATTTAAATACCACTGCTCTATGTTGCTTCCACAATTATCTTCTTAAATAAAACACATCTAGCCCTGACCCCATTGTGAATAAAGACTACTAAAGTTAAGTCCTCATTTAACGTCATCAATAGGTTCCTGAAAACTAGGACTTTAAACAAAACATCATATAGCAGGCCCTCCAATAAAGTCATTTCCTTCAAATCACTGGTTATAATGTTGATGAAAAAAACTGGTTTCATTTTACATAATTTAAGGTCCTAGTTTCCAAGAACCTATCAACAATGTTAGTGAGGACATATTAAACAGATTTCCCCTTGACCATCAAATTAAATCTCATTGATAAATCCCTAACATACCTTTCCTGACCTCCCCAGGCAGTGCTTGTTCCTGGTACTGCCACAGTACTCCATTTATTTACCGACACACTCATTCATTCACGTATTGATTCCTTACTCATTCATCCCATAAATAGTTATGTGAGTACTCATCACATGCTAGGCACTATCTAGGTGCCCACTACACAGTGGTGAACAATACTCAGTTTCCTGCAATCCCAGTGCTTACATTTTAGCAACCACACACAGCTCAATTAGAACTAACAGCACTGGAATTAGTGTAATTTTTTATGTAATATATTAGTTGTAATGATCAAAAGACTGGAAGCTCCTTGATCACACATTGGTCATCTCTGTATGTCCCTGGCAAAACTAGCCCACAGAAAGCTAACTGCATAAATGCAGCTACTTTATAGGTTGTTTACTCAATGTATTTT
Organism: Cebus imitator; assembly: GCF_001604975.1. Lineage (NCBI taxonomy): Eukaryota > Metazoa > Chordata > Mammalia > Primates > Cebidae > Cebus > Cebus imitator. The sequence goes on along the minus strand of NW_016107410.1, from coordinate 5,379,544 downwards.
TTTTTTATTTTTTTTTATTTTTTTTAGACAGAGTCTTGCTCTGTCACCCAGGCTGGAGTACAGTGGCATGATATTGGCTCTCTGTGGCCTCTGCCTCCCAAGTAGATGGGACTACAGGCATGTGCCACTATACCCAGCTAATTCTTGTATTTTCAGTAGAGAAAGGGTTTTGCCATGTTGGCCAAGCTGGTCTCAAGTGATCTATGTGCCCTGGCCTCCTGAAGTGCTGGGATTACAGGTGTGAGCCACTATATATTGTTTTAACATGTCTCTCAACTCCATGAACTCTAGAATGTTCATTCAAGGTATTTCTTCTGGAAATATATGACATACAGCAACATGGTAGCCTGACTGTTGGGTGGGGAGTCTCCATGGGAAGTTATCCTAAGGGAGTACAGGGGATGGAAGCGTCTCTGTTCAGCCAGCTATGCCAATACAGAAGGGATTACAGGAGGTCTGGAGTTAAAAGCAAATTTCAGTGAAATAGAAAACCCAGGTAGAGTTAACAGATTCAGCTTCAAGTTGGCTAATTGAAAAAGGATTGGCTCAGAACTTTCAGGAAATTTATTCTATCCAAATTAAATTACAAACAGGAAATCTGCCCTGTTTTAAGATTTAGAAAGATTTGATGTTGAATAGGCAGTGGTATGAATTTCAGCAAGAGACAGGGAATTAGGAAAGTCAATAATGTTTTGTGCTACAGATGTTGGAAGCACCTGTAATAGCAAAGTATAAGCTCCTTAGTTTGAATTTTCTGGCATTCATTTATGAAGCCTCTGGAGCCTTGAGCTACAATGAAAACATATTACCCTTTTCACAGTGCATGTATTTAGCTCCTGAAAATAATCTTCTTATCTCCTGTTTAGTGAATTATCACTTTCATTTTCCCCCACAAAAAAATTACACACTAATAGAGGTAATACTTTAAGAGTTTACAATTTCTTTTTTGTATTCTGATTTTAAAATTGAAAAGTAATCTCCTTACTCCTTGAGCTCAGCCAGTGAAGCTGAAATCCTAATGTCATGGCCCAGTAAGTACAGAGATGTAATTAAATCACTCCACTGAACTAATTCACCAAGAGGGCCACCACTGAAAGCTGTCTCTGCAATCTTAAATCCAGATTCCTTGGTCAGGAGTCCCAGGTGAACGAGGACCTGGAAAACAAAGAGGTATATACTGATTCACACTGAACCACATACAAAATGCACAGTAATACACCAAGAAGTGACCAACCAATCCCAAAGTCACGCTTACATCCTAGCAAATTCTCAGCGTGGGAAATGTTGTTTTTCTAGAAGGTACAAAGGAAATCATTTTTCATTGTGGTTTTGGAGAAGTAAAATCACTACAGCCCTTGGTATGGCTATGAGTGTACGGAATGGAAAGATAATCTCACCTTTTAAAAGTACAGTATATTTGTAAAATCGGGATTAAAGGAAATTAAGACAGGACAATATTTTTTAACACTATTGGTCTTTTATCTACAGTGAAAATACTTCTAACCTCTTACTACGGAAAATTTCAAACACATAGAATTGCAAACCTGACGATACAGTCAATACCAAGGTACTCATCATGTAACTTCAACAATTATTGATGCAGGACAAATCTTAATCTATACCCTCATTTTCTCCCAACCCCTCTACATTATCTCAAAGCAAATTCTAGACATCCTTTCATCTGTAAATATTCTAGTATGTATCTCTAAAAGGAACAAACCTTCACTTGAAAAATGTAACCTGAACATCACTATTATCCCTTAAAAAAGCTAGTAATTCCTTAACATCATCTGATATCCGGTTAACGTTTATACTTCTTCAACTGCCCTTTATTTTTTCTAAGTGCAGTTGTGTGATTCAAGAGTCAGAGGGCATACATAACAATTGCCTCATATGTCTCTTAGCCTCTTTTAACTGATACAGCCTCCCGTCAACTTATTTGGTGGTGGGGGTAGGGACTGCTATGATTTATTTATCAAAGAATATGGGTTTTATTTTCAGTCATCTCCTACACTCCTGATTTTCCTTACAATCTCAAGGTATAAGATTCTTCTGTCCTTTGTATTATGGTAAGTAAGTAATACAGACATAATAATCAAATTGAATTTATTTTTTTTTTTTTAGCAGTATCACTTCATAAGTGGTGCTATGGACTTCCATCAGTTTCAGTACAATGTACTGCAACAATGTATCTGTGTCTCTGTTTTGGGTGTTAGTGGGCCTTGATGGTCACTACCTAGATCCATTAATCCATTAGGGCCTGCAAAATGATGATATTTGATCATTCCTTCTTTATTTATTAGCTGGAATAATATCTCTACAAAGAAAAACTACCCCTCATCAACCATTTGGTCACCCTGAGGTAATCCTAAGGTTTGTCTAGAAGGAGCCTGGTAAATACTTGATTCTTTCTCTTCATTTACCAGTTTTTCAGAATAATAAACTTGTTCTTTAGTATACTATAATGATGATCCATGAAGTTTTTTAATTTAAAAAACTCATTGTAACATTAAAGTATATTTGATATGCTTCAAAAAATTGTGGTTATTCCTCTTGCTGACTAAACAATTGTCCCACCTGGGTCTGCAGGAGGCTATCCAAGCTGGCTCCTAAATTTTTGACATGACCCTAGTCTTCTTAGCTTCTCTGCACATGGGTAGACAGATGCGCCTGACAAGATTGTTCTAGGCTCAACAGGTACAACTTCTGTCTTGGACCTTAATAAGCCATTTTTCCAAGAACCTCTTATACCACCTAGGAGAAACAGCATTTAGGGACTAATGTGTGGGGCTTAAGGGACTCGATTTTATTACTATTTATAGGTCTTATAGTGGCCCTAGCTAGGAAATTTGTTTTCCCTCAAAGGTAAAACAAATCATGAGTTCAGACTGGTGCTTCCAATTCACACACAGGGTTATAGTGTTTTTACATAACATCACCAATCCTACCACCCATCAATTCCTCTCTTCCACACTGCAAATCCCACTTCTCAATGACACTAACATAATTACTCATCACCTTTATTCCAGTGTTCACAATGGATTCAGAATGAGACTATCAGTGCTACCAGATATTACATGATTCATAAAAATAGTTTTAAGACATTTTTACTTTTTTTTTTATGCTTTATGACATCCCATGAGTAGTGTATTTACTATGTTCTAAAATCACTAAGAATAGTCTTTTTCTGTGTGCTTCCATCAAAACTGGATGGATATATATTCAGTTCATTTGTTTTATATTTTTTCTAATTTTTAGTTTTTGGCAGTAAAATTTCATTTAAGACTTACATAAAATGACTCCAGTGTCAAATCTACAAAGTCAGATATATTCAGAAGTCTAGTTTCTATGGTAGTTTCTGTTTTCTCCATACTAATCCCACCTCCCCTTATTTGACCATTTTTTTCTTATTGTAGTAATATACACCTAACATAAAATTTACCATTTTAACGTGTATGGTTCAGTAGCATGAAGCACATTCATATTATTGCGCAACTATCATCACCATCTCCTTTAATTTTAGCTTATCAAAATAAGAAAAGTACATTTTCAAACTAAGAGCAAGAAACAAATGTATGTATCTGTATATATCTTTATGTATACATAGATACAAATTCCCTCTCTCTTAAAAATAATGCACACTATTCTCTATTTCTCCTCACCTAACAATATATCCTTGAGGTTATTCCACAGTAATACACAGAAAAATTCTTTATTTCTTTTTACAGCCCAACTTCAGCATCTGAACACATGCTCTTCCATACAAGACCATCTGGTGACAGAATGTTTGGTTCTGCTGTCTCATAAATTCAAGAGATCTAGGCAAAACTGGCCTATCAAACTGTGATTTGGGGTCATGCAAATATATCTGTACTTTCTTTTCCAAAGATATCAAATTAGTTGGATTAGGAATACCAAACTCATTTTTATGTTTTTTAGATGTGGGAGCAAATTGCTCACTTTGCTCCATTCTGAAATCAGAACAGTTAATCTAAAGCCAGACCATACAGCTAACAGGACATAAAATCTTCTAAGCCCAGGGGTATTGGAGAAGTTTTCCAAGCATCTCCTCCTAAGCTAGAAAGAAACTGGCTGAAATTTATTCAAATTTCTCTCTCTCTGTCCTAGGAGCAGAAGCAGAATCACCAATCAGAAGAGTAGCAATGCAACTCACTGGCTGTCCAAAAGCCAGGGATGAAAAACAGCAAAAATATAAAATTGTTATGATGATATAACAGGAAGCTCTCAAGGTTGGACTCAGGTAAAGAAATGGGGGAAAGTTTCCTGATACTCTGACAAAGACAGGGTCAAAGGACAAGTCTTACAGGCAGATATTCTGCTTGGCTTCACCCAAGAAACTTGTGCCAGACCCTACTAAGATAGACTATTGTAAGTGGGGAAAGGAAAACCCAAAAACAGCTGTACAAGAGACTGAGCAAATTCCCTGAGGGAATATCATTTGAGATATGACATTTCTCTTAGTCTTGTTTCCAAGCAAAATCAAATTTTAAAAGAAAACTGGAATCTAACTGCACTGAATTAATAAGAAACTCACTTTCTTCCGCTTTCTCTTTTCAAGATTCTGCTTTTCTGCCAGGGACTTGATTGCTTGGATCCATGCGTCAGCCATTCGCCGGATCCGTAGTCTCATCCACCGGAATTCTTCGTGCTTTTTCATCATACTGTAGAGAATATTAAAATCCGTACGGATTTCCGCCTAGCAACAGGCATTTAATAAAACGAATAGAAGATAAAAAGTCAGAAAGCATAATGGTTCTCATGATGTGACATTTGAAAACTTAAAAGGGTTAGTCAATTAAAGGAGCAGAAGCAGAGCTTAAAAAGTAAGTCTTGTCTGCTGCAGCTTTGACTTTAAGGTCTCAGGATTGCAAATTGAAGCAAAGGCTGCTGACTGCTGATCTGCTGGAAGGGACATCATTAAAAAAAATTAGAAATTGAGAAAAGTAGCACAGGCATTACAAAGCCCTGAGCTATGTTAAAATGCAGTTTTTATAATGAGTGTGCTTGATGTACCTTGAAATTCTCAGCACTCAAATTTACTGTGCCACTTGGATCTACCATAGGACAGCAGACTTCTAAGAAAACTGAAGTCAATTCTTAGCTGGCTGTTTGACAACGTGGAAGTTACCAAAAAGCCTCTTTCTGTCCACAGAGTTAAACAGGAAAATAAATGCTCATCTTCTGGTTTTGTCCCAGTCCAAACAAAAATTCATTATTTTCTAAGGAATTTAAGAGCAAAGAATATTATTTTTCTGCCACAACTAAATACAATTTAAAGTTCAGACCAGAGTAACTTAAAAGCCAGGAAGAATATTTTTCCTAATGTTGTGGATAATATAGCTAGATACAACCAGTGATTAAAATAATAGAGAAACCTAATAATAACCAGTATTTATTTCACAGAACATCTCAAACATGCTGAATCCACCTTTTCAACTATCACCATAACTCATTCTAAACACTCATCTCTTTCCTTTTCCCCCCGCTTTGAGATAGGGTCTCGCACTCCCACCCAGATTGGAACGCAGTGGCATGATCACAGCTCACTGGAGCCTTGAACTCGGGCTCAAGCAATCCTCTTGCCACCACAGCCTTCCAAGTAGCTGGAACTACAGGCACACGCCACCATGCTCAGCCAGTTTTTAAATTTTTGGTAGTGATGGGGTCTTGATATATTGGCCAGGTTGGTATCAAATTGCTGGCCTCAAGCAATCCTCCCGCCTCGGCCTCCTAAAGTGCTGGAATTACAGGCATGAGTCACCACACCCAGCTTCATTTCCCTTCTTTACTAAATAATATCCTAAGACTCCTGTGGTTTATAGCAGGGATCCCTAATCTATAGCTCTTGAGCTAAATCCTGCTTGTTTTTGTGCATAAAATTTTACTGGAACTCCACCATGCCCCTTCATTTACATATCATCTACGGCTGTTCCCTGTGCTACAATGGCGGAATTGAGTAGTTGTGATGAGACCATACAGCTTGCAAAGATGAAACTAATAACTATTCTGGGTATTTTGCAGAAGTTTGCTGTTCTCTGCTCTAAAGAGTAAAGACTTACGCTTTTAATGGGGCACACAAATAGTTTCACAGTTCCCTTCCCACCTTCCCAATTTCATTTTCAGCCTAGCTTATCCAATCCCCTATAGCTTTGGCCCACGGAACCATGCATGCTCTACTCCCCAAAACTGCCATGCTCTCATTTTCCCATATGAGAGGTACCCTTCTCTCCTTGACCTTATATAAACTTGCTCATCATTTCAAATTCAGCTCCAATGTTATCCTCAGTATGCAATCCACCCTGCACATTGCAGACAAAAATGACCTTTTCCTCATTAATTCCCACAGGCCTATATTATAGTATTTGTGACAGAGATGGTCGTTATTTACCATCACCCTCATTAGATCACTAAGGGCCTCCACATTTGGTACCAGGTCTTACTCGTATCAGTAGCCCATCACTTAGAAACCCTCAGAGAATTGCTCAATAAATAAACATGCTAATGGTTGACTGATTTGGTCACCTAGACTTCCACAGAGATGAATGACAGAAGTTTTTCAGTGTAACACCATTTCAGATTATGGTTGGCATTTCTAAAAGATTCCACATGTATCACTTGGCATCTGACTTAAATATACAAGTCTAGAAAGAGTTTTCCAAAATCACTTACCAATGAATTATGATCAGCTTCTTCGTAGGGATTTTTTGCTCTCCAAGGTAAATGAGGACACCAATTTTCAACCTAAAAAACATCAGTGACAATAAGTATGCCACTTCACCTATAATGAATTAATATACACACAAAGCACTGAGAACAGTTCCTGGCACACAATGAGCACTATATTAATATGTGCTATTTTTATTATTAGCCAAACTCCCATGCTTTTTAAGCTAGTATTCCAGATACAAGTGCCCTCTCAGATGAAACAATCAGCAGCAAGGTCAGAAGAAACAGATTATACTTTACATCTGTACTGCAAAGCACTTTACAGCAATTAATTCCTTAGTCATTTAATCTTCACATCTCTGTACCAGAAGGAGAGGGAGTCTAATGGCAGAAAGCTAAAGACTGAAACACTGCCACTGGGGAATGAGAATGTTAGGTGTCTCTGTGACTATTTATCAAATAGATAGGAATGATCCTTATCTGCTGTGGCATATCTGGAAAGGAAACTGAATGGCATTGGAGCCACAGAGCTCAATCCTTTATCCAAGTCAGAAATGCCACTGATAGTTTAGGGCTAATTGGTCAAGGTTTCCCTCATTTTCTGCTGTTCAATTCACACTATCTCAAAAAGCAAGGTGGTAAAACCTATTTGAGAAAGAGATAAAAGGAGGAGGAAAAAAAAACCTTGATGATCTTGTGAGAGCCATTCTGGAAGATGGATTGTTCTGTCAATGCATAAGGTTTAGAGAATTGAGGGGAGAAAGAAAGAGAAAGGAAAAAAGAACTTGACTATAGAAATTATTTCAGCAAAAGTTATCAAAGACTATTAGGCAACTTAATTTCTGCCAAAAAAAATGAGAAGAATTCATTAAAGTTATATTGATGTCTGTTCTCTGTAAAAACTAGCCACAAAATTTGAAGACAGCATTATTACCCTTTACTAATACATAATGAGATTATGAAATATGGCTAATAAACAGGCATTGAACATAATTTTTCTATGGCTAGTTAGTCCTATAAAAATTAATGAGCAGGAGAGTGAGGGAATGCCCTTAAAGGGGTCACTAAGATGGCAGAGACATGTGTGGGACCACAGCCTCATGGGCCGGCACAAGATAGTTTGCTCTCTGAGTCTGGGTAAGTTATCAAAGAAACATGTCAGTTTCACTAATCTGGAAGTTACTCATAATGCAAGGTGATTTTTACTATAACCAAAGTAATTGGCCTGATTTGCATAGAGCCATCTGCCACTGCAGATGATCCCAAAGATATAAGCAGAGGGGAGCAAAGCTTGGGGGGAAGGCGGAATCTCTAAATAGGAAAAGTGAAATACTCTCTTTTCTTCTTATGGAATAAAATTAGACCTTGCCATACTTATGAATGATTCAGAGACTCAAAAGGATTCCCCACAAAGAAAGTTGAAATGGTTTTTACTCATAAAAAAGAAAATACCAACTTGCCGGAGGCCTATGGTCTAATTACTGGGATCTGACAACAACATGACCATGAAAGGCAATATCTGCAGCTCCACAAATGAGAAAAATGAGGAAAAACAGCAGAGAAAAAGCCTGCAAGTGGATGAAGCCTCAGCTGGTCTCAGCAGCATTATGTACATCTGTACTTTGTATTCTTAGGCCAGACTGAATTATTTAGCTCCAATTAGATTTGTGCAAATGGACTCAATAAAGCATATTTATAACATGAAGGCTTCAAATGGATTACAGACTTGATTGTGAGATCTTTAACCTCACCACCCCATCCCACCCCTCCTCCCCTCCGAAAATGAGGATGAGCAAGGAAGGTACAGATTTACAATAAACTTCACACTAAATAAATAACCAATTTTACCAGCCACCCACCAGCATGAAAAGTTTTCCCATGAATAGCATGATAGGGAAAGTTGAAACAAGACTAAAGAAAATCAACTAAGAGGAGAGGCATGAGCGAGGCCAGATATTGATAAAGTTCCCTCCTCACTCTGCCACTGCAAGAAGAATCTTTCAAGATTGACTGACAAAAATACAGTCCCAGGTGATTTTTAAAAATATGACTTCCCTACAGAATCTTCAAGACTGTAATGCCTCTTTGAAATTGATCATTTATCTTAGTTCTTCTTATTCTAAATCACTGGCTACTACTTCCTAAGCCTCTAAGAGCACTCCCGAAAATATAAAACACAGTCAGTCCAATTTAGCTTTTAGCAAGAAATTTCACCGTTACACTCACACTCGTAATGGTGGGAAAATCAATTATGAACATCTTAGCACAGAGTGGGAAGATGGGTTTTTAAGGTTGTTTTTGTATACTGTGATAGGATAACTGGTTAACAAAGTAATTAAATTATACATAAACCAATTATCCCATGGGGAGAAGGGAAAAACAAAACAAAGCATTTCTTTCTTTGCAAAACCTCGGAGGATTACCAGGATTGGAAGAAAGCCAGCACTGGCAGTAACTCCAAGTACTGAAGCAAACAGCTCTCAAATGAGCAACATTTTCCTAAATAAGAACACCATTAATAACACTCCGGGAAAATCTTGCTGAAGGCTAGTAACAACCTCCTAATCCCTAACTTTGTTTTCTTTTGATCTGTCCAGGGTCCTTTAACAAGTTTAACCCACCGGTACAGGACACTACCAATAAAGCTGGACCCCAAGATGAGCCCTACCATCTTCTTGACCTGAAAATGGCTCTATTTCAAGTCATTCTCAATAGCTCTTCTACTCTTGACTCTCAGAACCCTAGTGTCCTACAGCTGCCTACGGCTACCTTCGTTCACACTTTCTCAACTGTGGCTCCTGGTACTCTCTTCCTGGGATATAATTTTATATTTGCCTTCGGTGCGCAGACATACTGGGTGCCCCACCTCCCCCATCTCTGCCCAGCTTTTATGGCCTGGGAAAGACCTGCCTGGAACCCTATACCAGGGAAGGGACTGGACAGTCTTAAAAGTAGCCTACAACTCACCACTGTAAGTCTAAGAAATTAAAACTGTCTGAGCTGATGGCAACACACAGACAACAATCAACTGAGGAGAAGCATTCCTCCAGTAACCTTAAATTGGAAAGAAAAACTCTTTAGCTCACTAGCCTCAGGCCACAAAATGAAAAGGCAACAAAAACAAAGACCAGCCACACTAAAACTTTAGAACATCAATGGACATTCCATGGAAAGGACCCTTTAAATCACGTTTCTTGAACGAGGAGATTAACAATTTGTTTTTTGACATCCCTCCTCGCAGTGATTTAACCTTCTTTGAACCAAAAGGGTTTTGCAACTTAAACATGAGCACTGTGAATCAAAACATTCTCTGAGTCCCAAGAAGTCTAATCCGGTCAGACTTATTTCCAAGGTCTGCAGGATGGACAATTCATTATATTTAAGGGAAAAAGCTTGCTGGCAGAAACATACACAGCTCAAGTTGGAGTTTAAAGAGGAAAAGAAAAAGTAATAAAGTTACTTTGAAAACTAATAGGAGATTCAATGTATATATGCATATTGTTAGATATAATATGGCAAAACTCTTAGTAATGTTCTGTTCTTTTGAAAGAATAATGATTAGTCTCTGTTATGGCTTTTTCTTTCATGATTAATGTGAAGTGATTAATGTGAAGTGTTCTGTTCTAATGGATCACTGACACATAGGATTTCATGCTGTATTTTTCAGATTATTTAGGTGCAATCCAAACTAAATGAGAAAAATGCACACAAAAAGTCTGAGATCATCTCTGGATGACGGTGTTCTGGGTGCTCTCCATTTTCTTTTTGCTAATCTACATATTATACATTTTTACAACAAACATTAAGATAATTTTTAAAGGAGTTACATAAGCATACCATCATTTATGAAGGTTTACGTCAGGCTTCATCACACACACACAAACACACACACACACACACACTCACTCTCTCTCTCTATCTCTCTCCACAATTAATTCCCCCATACGGCCTTATAACATAGGTACTATCAACACGTCACATGGGATGAAGTCGAGGCTTAATGTGAATTTGCCACTATAACTTCTCTAGTGAGTGGCAGGGCTGAGTGACAACCAAAATGTGTTGCTCCCTGACCAGCATACATTAGAGTTATGTTTAGGCCACACTTAGTGAGGAATAAGAGAGCTATTTCAGTGGGGAAAGATGCCTGAATCTGGGATCAGTCAAAATGGACTCTATGCTCAACTCTGCAAATAACTGGTCATGTAATCTTAAACCACTCATCTTTCAAGACTTCTCATCTACTTCAGAGTTGGAGTAGGTTCAGTTGGAGTAGTTGGTTCAGGTAACCCTCTTAATTTTATTATCCTATAAGATCTGATACAATTTATGTCATCCTGTTAGGCTAGCTGGTCGTGTATCAAATGAATACAGTAGACTGTATATCTAAATATTCATCTGACACACTGATTATGCATATATATATATATATATATACACACATACACACACACACAGATACATAAACATATACACATTTGTTATACTGATGACATCAAATGAAGTTACTCATTAAGGGATATGCCAAAAAAAGGTAATCCCTGTACTTCTCTCTACCACATGCCAACTCCTGACTACTCTACTTTCTAAAGTTTTAATGAGGAAATGCAGATAGTAAAGGACGTCTACTCATAAAGTGGTAAGTGGTTCAGCTTTCTAGACTGGTCCTGTGCACCAACACCTTAGCTGATTAATATTTTGGTCCAACTCTTCATCTGAAGAGTTGTGTAGGAGGAGCAGGTTGGGAGAGACAAAGAATAAAAGTTGCAATGTACTAGGAGCCAAACATGAGAATAAGTTCTTTACACACATCGCCATCTCATTTGGTCTTTTCAAATAACCTCTTGAGAAAGGCTAATTATTATGCCAGAAGAAGACACTGAAGCACAGACTAGAAAGAGTTAAAGGCAGAAACGCTACCTGTCTTGCCCCAGAGCTGGTACCCTCAATCACTACTTAAAGCATACTGGCCAAACTTTTGGTTCCCATAGTCCCATAAGCACAGTCCAGTCTACAATATTGGAGTATTATAATTGCCTACGTCTTCTATATGAAGTCCTTTAAAGTGACTTATTATGCTCCTACTGCGTGGCAGTACTGTATGATTAATGGAATGTAATAACAATTCCACTTCCAACTCTTGCTCCTACCATTTGTTCCATGTAGCAAGAGCAAATGAAAAGCCAAAATTGGATCAGATTCTACACATACTCAAATGCTACAATGGCTTCTCCTTGCTCTCAGAATAAAACCCAGAATTTATACCAAGATCTTACAAATCTGATTTCAACTCTTACACTGTCTGCCTCATTCACCCTGCCCTACATAAGCCAACCTCCTTGCAAGTCCCAAGAACGTGCACACTTATTTCTATCTCAATGGAATTGCCAGATTTAGGGAAAAGAAAAAGGATACCCAATTAAATTTTCACCGTAGACAATTTTTGATTCTAGTGTAAGTATGTCCCACACAGCGTGTGTCACATAAACTTGAAAAAATTCATTGTTTATCTGAAATTTAAATTTCATTGGCTGTAATGTATTTTATCTGATAACCCTATAGTTCAGGGCATTTGCTCTTCTTTCTACCCAAAACTGTCTTCCTTCTAGAGTGTTCCATGCCTCACTCCCTTACTTCCTTCCACACTGTATTCAAACTTCTCCTTAGAGAAGCCTCCCCTGACCCACTGACCTGGCCACTCTGCATCCTTACTAGTTGATTTTTCCTCAGAGTATTCATCCCTGGTGCCAATTCTTTTATGTACTGGTTTTACTGTTTGCTTCCCCATATGCACGTAAGCTCCTTGAGGACAGGAACCTCATCTGTCCCGGTTCGTTGCTCTATCCCCAGCCCTGAGAACAGTATCTGGCAAACAAGCAATGTTCAATTAGTATTTGCTGAGTAGTGAATGAATAATCAACAAGCATGACTTGGGCACTAAAGAGACTCATGATAATGAGTGTTCTTTCCAGTTAGGCAGCACTTTACTGTTATCTTTTTATTGGAACCTTTCAGCAATACAATGAGGGAGGCAAAGCAGGCTTTATTTTGACCTCAAAGACGAGAAACCAGACTGAAAACTCAAGGGAAAGCTCAAAGCCACATAGGGAAGCGGTGGGATCCAGACAGGGAATCACGTCTTATGTGTTTCCTGTAACACTGTACTGCTGCCCCCTGCCAAGACAGGCAGCAATATTATTAACACTAAGTACAGAACTGGCTACCTGCAAGAGACAGAGTCCAGGGCCAGAGTGATCCGTGAGAGTTCTTCTCTGCATATCCAGGGTGAGGAGGTGTGCAGAATTTAAAGAGATGCTGCAGTAAGTGTTCAAAGTGCCACAAAACCAGTGGGGTTCTAACAAGAGGATGAGACACTTTCAATAATCCATCCCAAATCGCTCCAAGAGGAGAAAAGCTGATTTTCCCTTACATATGCAGCAAATAAATTCCTCTGTAGCCAACCAAAGAGATAATGCATAGAGATACTTTCTACAGCAACTCTCACTAGGCACACCTCCCACTGCATGCTGGCAAAACTGATCCCAACTGGTCTGTATCCACATGAGGACACTTTGACAATTAAAGTCACTCAATTTAAAGGGGCAGTCGCATTGTAGAGAGCTCCTTCATTTGTGTTTAATGTCCAACTATGCTAAGTGACAACAAGAATAAAAATGGGCAAGAAAGCTGTGCCTTCTAATACAATTTGCTCATTCCATTCTACCAGTCTAATCCGATCCCTTGTGTGCTCTCATAATATTAGAAAGCACTACAGTAGTCGCCTCTTATCCATGGTTTTACCTTCTGATAGTTCAGTTACCCACAGTCAACTACAGTCTGAAAATATTAAATGAAAAATTCTAGAAATAAACAATTCAAAAGTTTTAAATTGCACACTGCTCTTAATAGCATGATGAAACCTCACAATTCCTGCTCCATCATGCCCAGGGCTGGAATAGCTCCTTTGTCCAGGGGATCCATGCTACAGACACGACCCACTCACAGTAGTCACTTAGTAGCCTTTACGTTATCAGATCAACTGTCTCAGTATCTCAGTGCCTGTATTCAATAAACCCTTATTTCGCTTAACAGCAGCCCCAAAGCTCAAGAGTAATGATGCTGGCAATTCACATATGCCAAAGAGAAGTCATAACATTGTGATGAAGGAAAAAGTACAGTACATAGGGGGTTTGGTACTACACTCAGTTTTGGGTACCACTGGGTCTTAAAATTAACATACTACTATATAGTAAACATGTTAATGAGTGCTCAAAATGCCCCCTGCTTCAAGTTTCAACCTGAATATCCAAGCAGATTTTAATGTCACAAAGTTTACAATGACATTTTTTTAAGATGAGAAGGGTTAGAGCTAGAAGTTACCCACTCAGAACAAAAAACTATTGCCAATTTTTAAAAATGCTTGAGCTAGAATCATTCATTCAATACACACACGTGCCGGGCACCATTATACGTGAGAACAAAACAGACAAAACTCTCTGTGGAGATGACTTTCCTTGTACTTGTTAATATTATATGTTAATGGTTACTGCAGGGCCACTGAACTTTTCTTCTCTCTGCCTGCTAAGCACCTATCAGATATCTGCACTTTTGACTCCCTCACCTCCTTCAAATCGGGTCAAACATCATTTTCTCACCTTCTCGGTAGAGTCTATCCTGATTACTCTATCCAAAACTGACACCATCACTTCTCCTAAGTACTTCTTACTCTCTGGTATTTCTCCATGGGCATGTATTACAATCTAGGGGATGATACATCTTACTTTTTTGATGTTGCTAGCTATCTCTCCTTACATAACACAACCATAATGAGGAGTGTTTATTCATTGTTAAATCTCCAGCAGCCAGAAAAAAATCAATAGCAATTAATGCTCCTGGCACTCAGACTGTGGTCCCTAGGCATTATTTCTAAGAGAAACTGGGGTGGTATGCAGGCCAGGGGAGGAAGTTGGTTCTTAGGCTGGTTCTAAGCCTAGGCAGGAATTGTATGAGATGAATCTAGAAGATCTGGGCATACCATAGAACAGGAAAACTGTTAAAACCTACCACAGTCATGTCAAAAGGTCTGAGAAAGCAGTATGAACAGGTCCTCACTGGCCAAAGCGGGACAACTTGACAATCAGTAAGAAAATAACTGCAATGGATTGTTCAAATGTTTTAATCCATTACTTCATAATGATAATAAAAAACAAAAAGAAAGTAAGCAAAAAGGAAAAAAGCTGTAAGATGCTAGGAAATCAACTGGGAAATAAATGGCTTCTTACATGAACTTCCTCTTAGGGTGATCACATACCTGATGAAGAGTCACATCTCTGTACAGAAGTATTCCTGACATATTAAGAAGGAACCTTTAATGAATTAACGAACCTGGGCACTGACCAATGACTGCTAACATTAGAAGAAAAAAAAAAGAGAGAAATTAGGGTTTATGTGCCTCCCAACTGAAGTATACTGTACTATTATTCATGAAATAACTTGCACAAACAATAGTAGGTCTTACTCTGATCAAACCTCAGATCTAGCTATCACTTTACTAGAAATACAAGGGGTCAGAGAGCCAGGTTATGCAACAACATGGGCTGTAATCAAAATTCACAGTAAGATAAACTCTAAAGCAATGAAGCAGTTTCTGTAACAAAAAAATAGAAGAAGGAAAAATAAGAGATGGAAGAGAACCAAAAATTGAGACAGATTTAGGAAACATCAGCAATTGCAATTTAGGGTCCTTACTGGAAACCCAGTTCAAGCAAATAAACTTTTATTTATACGATGGCCTGAAAATATGAATACTAATCTGATATGAAGGAATTTTGTTAATTTTCAGGTGTGAAATAGTACTAGCAGCTATAATGAGAACAGTTGTACAGTATGTTTTAAAACAGTCTCTTTTAGAGACACACAGTGAAACATAGATGGTATGGTTCTAAAATCATGAAGCAGAGGCGGGTATAAATAAAGTGAGATTGGCATCAGCTGACAAGTGTTGAATATGGGTCATGGGGACACAGGAGCTTCTTACACTCTTTTGTAGTACATGCTTGAAATTTTGCATATTAAAAAAGTTTTAAAACGTAATTTTAAGAAGACTTTTAGGGGAATACAAGAGAAATTACAGGAGACAATGTTTAAATGTGTATAAAAAACAAATTGGAGATGACAGCATTGAAGCCCCATCTTGCCACATGTATTCCAAGAAGTGTCAAAGAAGTGTCGGTTTGGGTTTTGCAAGTCTTGTCCTTTGCCTCTCTGATTTTTGTAGAGTAGAAGCTAGAACAAGACGTCTAAATGTAAATGTTGGGGTACATAACATTCATAAACAGGAAGTATTACTAAGAACTTTAGTGGGTGAGGGGTAAAAAGAGAAACTGAGAGATGAGTTATGCTGACTAACAAATACTGTTCTGTAACCTCAGGATTTTTTTTTTTTTAATATTATTTTATTAAGGATGTCTTAGAACTCAGGTAGTAAGTGCAACAAATATACATAGATGAAAAAGATACCAACAAAGGCTGAACAGAGAAAGTGAAAAGAACATGGTCATAAATCTCTGCCACCTCCTTTACTGCCCAGAAATATTATCTTGAGGAAAGGGAATTTCCCATTTCAAATGGCTGAACATTTCAAGGGTGTGCATTGGTATTCTCGGGCAACAAACTGGTGATATTTTTGAAGTACTCCCTGACCCACCCCAAAATGTTAGTTGTTTTTTCATTCAGTTTTTCTCCTGCAACCTAAACGGTCCATTCTTTATCGCTGCCCACTTTGACAAATTAGTCTGTGCAACACCATTTCCAAGCTATCTTTAGCAGCCAACACAGCTCATAAATCCAAATCATTGTACTGGTTATTAGGATTTCATTTCATGCTCGCATTCACAAACATTTAAGCTTTCAACCTTTCCTGTTGGGCATTAATCTTAGCATTAATCAAGGGATTAAGTACTCTGAATTTAAACTCAAGTTAATAGCATGCTCAGCCAATATTAGTTTTACATACTGTCAAGGGAGAACAGAAAGAAGCAAAGACCTTCATGTCTGTTTATGAAATATAAGAGATAGAGAAGTAAGGCATGAAACTACTTCTTTTGCTCCTTTATGAAGGAGTCATAGACACACTCTCACGCATCCAGTCCAAACTGGCATTTGAAGCAATAGCTTGTACACATCCTAAGATCCAGCAATCAATCACTGGGCAATTTGATTATTTCAGAGCAACCCTACTTGCAATGGCAACAGAAGTGCTTACAAGAAAAGCGCAAACAAATTAGGAGGTCTGGAAAGGTATGACGGACGCTTCCTAGGTTCTGTAACAACTGTTTAAAAAGAAAAAAATGTGTCAGTGTCAAATATATCAGTATCATCTAACACCATAATATCAATGGAGGTGAAGAAATTCATTCTAAATTTTGTAAAAGCTGATAGCAGTAAAAGGCTCTGCAGATGGTTAAGTTAATATACCTGAAACAATGACATTCAGAGTAATTACTTTATAGGGCCTTGACTCTATAACGGGAGTAGTTACATGGCTCACAAAAACAGATACAGAAAATGAACTGCCTGATGTTCTGGAAAAACAAGGCTGCCTAATGAATCGTTTGCTCATTCCTACCACTTGGAATGGCTGACACCTGGTTTTCTTGAGTTATGGCCACAGGAGAGTTTGTGTTTTTTTGGAGGTGTAGGGTATCAAAATTATGGAGTATTAGAAAACTAGCAATGATGGAATATCAGAAAACTAGCAATGGAGATCAACTTCTTGAAGTTAGCTAAATTAGAGCCATTTTTCATCACAAGTGAATTTAACCATACAACTGAATGCAAAGTAAATGGCTACAAGTCAGCTACCTAAGTTCAGTTTTCCTTCATCACAAAGAAGACAGCAGGAATGAAAAGCACAGGACTTTGGGGCTAAGCAACTTGACCTCTTTGAGCTATCTGTGACTTGGCTCTCCATTGCTCTTTAGAGTCGGTGAGAGGTTTAAACAAGATCTTGTCTAGTTAACCCACAGTATCTGCTGGGGACTGGTTTCAAGAGGCTCAAGTCACTTAAATAAAATGGTGTTGGTCTGTATTTGAGGTGTCTGGTACAGTGGAGGATTAATAATATTTCATTATTCTCTTGTTTGCCCCCCAAAGTCCCACCCCTTAAAGAAGGGTAACCACTCAGCTTCTTTTTTTTTTTTTGAGATGGAGTTTCGCTGTTGCTGCCCAGACTGGAGTGCAATGGCACGATCTCAGCTCACCACAACCTCCGCCTCCTGGGTTCAAGCAATTCTCCGGCCTCAGCCTCCCGAGTAGCTGGGACTACAGGCACGCACCATCATGCCCAGCTAATTTTTGTATTTTTAGTAGAGACGAGGTTTCACCTTGTTGACCAGGATGGTCTCGATCTCTTGACCTCGTGATCCACCCGCCTCGGCCTCCCAAAGTGCTGGGATTACAGGCTTGAGACACCGCGCCCAGCCTAACCACTCAGCTTTTATCTCTACCACTTCTAGTACAGTGTCAGACATAACAAACAGCTGTGGAGATATATATATATATATATATATATATGTATTTTTTTTTTTTTTTCTTTTTCTTTTGAGACGGAGTCTTGCTCTGTAGCCAGGCTGGAGTGCAGTGGCGCAATCTCGGCTCACTGCAACCTCCGCCTCCTGGGTTCAAGCGATTCTTCTGCCTCAGCCTCCCGAGTAGCTGGGACTACAGGTGCGTGCCACCACACCCAGCTAATTTTTGTATTTTTAGTAGAGACAGGGTTTCATCATGGCGAGAATGGTCTCGATCTCTTGACCTCAAGATCCGCCCGCCTCGGCCTCCCAAAGTGCTGGGATTACAGGCGTGAGCCACCGCGCCTGGCCAGCTGTGGAGATATTTTAAGGAAAAATATTGATGGCTTTGCTTCCTGTGATGTAACCAAAAAAGATCCACAGAGTACAAGTTGGTGAGAGTGAAAGTACTAACAAAAGTTTCTAATCTCATAATTCAGTGGAAGCTTGTGCACTGAGACAATCATAAGAAAGAAAAATGAACGAAGATTACCATCTCCTAAGATGGGTCTGAATCTAAATGCTCCAATTCAACTAGTGACTGACTACACAAGAGACATTTTACTTCATGTCCTTTTGGCATCTGTCAAAGCTCTGATGTTAAACATAGATCAAAACAATAACTGGCTCTTTCAATAAGTATTAAGAATAGAACAAAAGTCACTGGTGCATGTGTTAATCAAGTTAACAAGTCAAATGAAGATGTCTCTCAATCATCTCCCCAGTTGGAAGAGATACCTAGCAGATGATTCAGGAAATAAAAACGGAGGTTTTTACTTAAACAACACAATAAGGAAAGTTTCAAGACAGCAAGAGAGAATAAAACCACAACAGCGCCTACAAAGCCACAGATAGTGTCCAGGATTTAAAAAATACTAAAAAGGAATTAATTGGTTTTACAAAACACCTCTATTAATCTCATATTAACAATGGTAGAATGCATTGGCGCCATACATGTAGCTAATTCTAGTGCAAACACGAGTATCATATCCAGAAAAGACAAGTCAAGGGAAAATACTCTCACCACAAATAAATGTATGTGAAGTAATGCACCTGTCAATTAGCTTGATTTAGCTATTCCACAATGCAGACCCATATCAAAACATCATGTACACCATGAATACATACAAACGTTGTCAATTTAAGAACAGGCATTAAGGAAAACAACTGAATTTCTGTATTACCAGAAGCCAAAGGATCTAAAGTTACATTACATCGGTGAATGAGAACCAGAAATGGATTCTAATTCTAAAATGGAACAATGTTTCCACATATAATGTCCAAGACTATGTGACACCCCATAACTATTATAATTTCAAATAATGGCAACATTTAAAGCCATAGAAGTGTCCCTTATGCTTATTGAGTGTCTTATCTGCCAGGTTCTACTCTAAGTACATTCCTATTACTTTATAAAGGAAACATCTTAGGCACAAAAGGTTAAGTTACCTTTCTGCAATCACAGAGCTGAGAAAGCAGCAGAAACAGGAGCTGACGTCAGGTCTAAGACTCTAAGGTAGAATTCCTATTGAAGGGACCATACTGATGAAATTCTCCTTTAACTCTCCCAGGGTGCTTATTACAATGCTATATGCTAACACAGAAAAGCCCAGAGGCTCAGGGTTATATTCAGATTAAAACTTTAAAAAGGGGTTCCTAGTTATCTCCACCCCTTCTCCTGACTCAGTTATCTGCATCCTTTCTTCCTCTTAAGATGATAAACACATAACTTGGGGTCAAGAAAATGTGTTTTCATTAATTGCTGATAATAAATGGATGTTCAATAATTGCTCACTGAACAGAATTCGGCTGAGCAACAACAACAACAAACACCCAATCATCTGCATAAAAAGAGAGTGGAATGGGCTAATGAAGTGTATTTCACACCTCAGGAGGGAAAATATAGTTACTGGTCTCAAAGTGAAATAGCCTCAGAGCAAGTGCATGTGATCTACCATGTCTCTTCGTTCTGTATTCCTCTCTACTTCCCTTCTTCAGAACCTCACCATATCCTTCACTGGGAGCGGGGGTGGAGTGTGATCAAAGGGAGGGAAAGAAGTCACAAATAACTGCAGTCTCTTCCATCTGGATCACTTTCCACACCTTCCCAGGAGATTGAGGTGTGGGAATGTAAAATCTTCTATCTCAAGCATACCCCAACATGCAAAGGCTTAGGAAGGCATGAAATTAGCCCAGCTTATCAATCATGGAGCCCGGCTGGAGTCTGGCTAAATTCTATTGAGTAGAAAGGGGAATAAAACTTTTGAAAATTAAACTAAATGAAGAACCTTTTCCTCAGGGCAGGAGAGGTACTTGTAATTGACTTTTCAACTAGAATGAAGGTTCATGCATGGCCCCAGGCTTTACTCCTCTGGAGAAGGAAATGAGAAGGCAGGCTATGGGCCACCCAAGCCAGAAGAGAGAAACTCAAATAAATGGTACCAAGTCAATTTGCCAGCAGCCTCCTAATGAGGAGCCTCACACACCCAACACTCAGAGCTCTTCATTTCCAAGAGGTATTTTAACTATCTTTAGCTCTGGGGTTTTCATGATGGCAATGAAACCACCTTGTCTCCCCCGATAAGTCACTGGACCCCAGTTGGACCCCTGAAAAAATTTGACTTGAATGTACCCAGGCAAAAGAGGTAACGGTCTGAGAGAGGGGCAAACCCTACAGAGTCAAGGCTACGTGCCCTATTAGCATTACTAAGTTTGACCTCTGTCCCCATCACCCTATGGCAAAGAAAAGAGAAGCATCTGTATCCCGTAAGAAAAACTATGGCAAGAGTATTTTATTTAACCTCAAAAATGAAGGTATTCTCCTTCCTGCATGGCATCACCAGCTGTTATTAGTCAAGTAACAACAGCACACAAAAAGGGGACAGAATAAAAAGAAAAGGCAGCAGAGAGTCTGTGGAGGCATGACCTTGGAATTGGCCTATTTTACAAGACCCCAAAGCTGCCTACCCTGCCCCAACCCTTACCTCCCCCAGTGCATAAAGGGGAAGCCAGCCGATTTTAACTCTCTACTAGGTTCTAGGTGAAATAGAGATTAAAGCATGTAAAAAATTCAAGTGGCCCTTAAAATCCTCTGCAACCGTTAAAATACAAAAGCTGCTATTTAAATTCAAGGGTACAAATGAAAATGAGGCTCAGATTTAGGGAAAAAAACAAGGTAAAAGTAACCAGCTTTAGTTACTTCCCTCCCATATCTATACTTACTCATCTTTTCCCTCTGGCTGTTTCTGAGTTGTTTCTGTTATAATAAACCATTAAATGCTTCCTGGGCTTTTAAAGGAGGAGGAAGACACAGACTCTGCTCTTCAGATCCACACTCTTACTTCGAGCAGTGACCCAAACACTGAATCTGAATAGGGTGGTGAATGAGATGGCAAACTCTCTAAAGATCTGGAGCCCAATCTTGGCCCTGCTTTGATCCTATGCAGGCTGCTTGTACACAGGAAGGACATCTACTGCAGGGAATTCATAAAACAGCACTAGCCAAGTCCAACAGTACAGATGTGATGTCCTCATGAGAGAAAAAGAAGTGCTCTTAAAAGATGAGCTCTCACATGTTCATCTAAATCTCAGGGTACAAAACTGAGCATATATGTGCTAATGACAACCGGAATGACTGCTACAGACATGCATTTGTATGGGCCCAGAATGCCCCCAGCATACTCAATTGTCACTGGCAGAATTCCAAAAATAGCTACACAGAGAGCAGGAGCTTCAGCTACACTGAATTCCACAGCAGCATGGACGAGTATGTTGGCAGCATAGAGTCCCTGAAGATAAAGCCTATCAGCAACCAGAAGGTCTATCCCCATTCCCAGGTTTTGGTAGAGTATTCCATAGCTCCTAAATGGTGGCCCCTACCTGTGTCCATTGTCCCGTCACTGCCACTGTGGAACTGATACCATAACTTTCCCTCTGTTGTTTCTCTGCCTTGAATACACTTCTGTTTTTCATTTACCTAACTTACTTCTAATATTTTTTTTTTCAAGATTCAGCTCACATGGCATCTCTTCTTGACAAACCCAGATTTCCTGATACTGACTCTCTTTATACCTACCCAAGCTGAATGATCCTTCTTTCCCTAAATAATTTGCATTATTTAAAAAACAAAATCAGAAAGTAACAAGTGTTAGTGAGAATATGAAGATGTTAAAACCCTTGTGTACTGTTGGTATAAAACGGGGCAGCTGCTGTACAAAACAGAATGG
Organism: Cebus imitator; assembly: GCF_001604975.1. NCBI lineage: Eukaryota > Metazoa > Chordata > Mammalia > Primates > Cebidae > Cebus > Cebus imitator. The sequence goes on along the minus strand of NW_016107410.1, from coordinate 5,357,064 downwards.
TAGTTCCTCAAAAAATTAAAAATAACAATTACCAAATGATCTAGTAATTTCACTTTTGGGTATATTTCCAAAATAACAGAAAGCAGGGTCTTAATGGGGAGTTAGTGTTTAATGAGTATAGAGGTTCAGTTTTGCAAGATAAAAGAAATTCTAGAGATGGACAGTGGTGATGGACAGTGATGTGAATATACTTAATGCCACTGAACTATACATTTGGAAATGGTTAAGATGGCAAATCTCATGTTATGTCTATTTTACTACAATTAAAAAAAGAAAAACTAGGAAAAAAAGTAAATAGCTAACTAACTCTGCTTATTTTTCCCTCAAGGGGAAAAAATCCCACCCTTCCTGGGGAGGTAGGGAGAGTGACGAAGGACAGAACCGTAGGTCCTCCATATAAAAATACATGTTTTTAAGCTTTTCAAATTTCAGACTCAGCTACAAAAAAGTCCAACCAATCATATCTGCTCCCAGGAGCCACAGAAAGCTACTCACCTCACTGAGGTAAATAAAAAAAGAGCAGGTGGACCCATCCACTCCATAGTCTGCGTAGCAGGGATCTGAACGCCACATGTCTTTCATCCACTGAAACAAGAAGAACATCTCTGAGCAGCCCATTCACAGGCCTTCTACATCTGCTGACATGGGAGGGAAGGATAGGAATAGTGAAGACTGAGTGAATGGCTCAAGCTGTGGCCTAAAGAACTGAGTGAAGGAGTCACTGAGCTGAGGTCAAGATAGTCATGTGCGCAGCTCACTTCCTTGGATGATTAACAGGTAGACACTGGCTTGAGTTAGGCCTCAGCAGAAGTGCTTACAGTGGAGAACAAGGTTGTGATACAGCAAGCAATAATGCCCAGAAGAGGCGGTGGCTTAGGGATTTTTATCAACATCAAGTGCCTAATGGGACTCTGACACCTACACCCTCTCCAGGAACTCCAGTTCCATCAGCCCACAGCACGGTACTCGAAACAGTGTGTGAACGAGAACACACGTGAGCACTGACAGATGGCCCACATGGATACCACCCAAAGGCTTCTGGGGCTGGTCCCACTGTCCTAACTACATCCCTGAATGGACACTTTTCTCTGAAAACTACTGAGCAGGGAAGGGTCTCCCTGGGGGCAGGCCATATAAATAGGGTTTTTGAAAAAAAATGCAGCCAAGTTAAAGAGCAACCAAGTGTCTCTTGGTAGTCAACCACAAATACAAATGTGACACTTAAACCACAATCTGGAGGTTTCAGAGCAGGAGCCTAGGGACTGAGAGGGCAGGGAGTTGGACAATAAATAACAGCAGTTCCTTGTCATTGGTCCTTGAAGGATCACCTGCTGGAAGCTGGGAAAGAGAGAGGGGAAGTCAGCTTCAAAGACTCAGCAGGTGCCTGAAATGGCCCAGGCTCTCTCATGCTGACCACTGAGAGACACTGCTGACCAACCCCACAGGGTTGACACTGGCAGAGTAGAGTTGTCATAGCCACAGCCAATGTCGGCAGGATGGAGGCACCTTGTCACTGATCCATGTCAAGCGCTCACTCACCCATTTGTATCACTGAGGAGGAAAAGGACGGGGAGGGAAAAAGAAGGGGTGTTTGTGCACATTGGGGATGATGCAAATGACCCTGTTTGCCTCTGCCTTACCTTGATCTTCCCCTCACAGTGGGGGTAGCCGTCCATAGGAGGCAATACACATTTTTCTTGAGCTCCGTTAATGATATCTGTGAAGAATGAAAAACAACAAAGGATACAATGAGGTCTATAAAACACAAGACTAACATTCTTGTAAGCCAAGAGGCAGGGAGAGAAACCAAAAAAGAAAGGTATCTACTGGCACCCACGTTCTGATGCATGGAGCCCCTCCAGCTCCAACATATCTCATTGGTCCACAGTGATGACTGACCTGAGGACAGCCCACCTACAGGTTGGCCAGAGACCTATGACAACATGTGTGGCCTGGCTTAAAAAAGTGAGCCAGGCCAACCAGAGCACTTGCTTAGAAATTTGCAATTGGGAAGCTAAGAAACCAAACAAGCAGGGAGCAGGAAATAAAGTCATGTGATTAAGGAGGGTCCTCCAGCACTGGTAGGGCCATTCTAGGCTATGTGGGCAAGCTGAGGCCATGAACAGACCCCATGAAGACAATTGCATGAATTGAGAAAGCCAGCAGGCCAGAGAGATGTGAATAGAGCTGGTGCACAGAGAGCCATGAGACGTATATGCACCATCCTAAGTAACTCCCACTCTGCTTCCATAGGATACAGCCTCTTACTGACCCAGTTCTTAGATTTCCATGAAGGTCTCCTTATTGTTTTAAAGATTTCCTCACAATAAACTCCTTTTTTATTAGCTAGCTTGAATGTGTTCCTATTCCTTGTAGTTATAGGGTCAAAACTAAAAGAAATGTCATCGAGAAGCTAAGGGTCACTTCTTTGTGATAGAAACATTTAATATACTCCCCCTAGCTATTTAACACCATATATTATGGTGAACTATAGTCATCCTACAGTGCTACAGAACACCAGAACTTATTCCTCCTGTCTAGCTGTAAAGAAATGAGAAACGTTTAAGATGATGAACATGCTAATTACCCCGATCTGATCACTATACAGTTTACATATCACAACATCACATCACTATGCACCCTACAAATATGTATATCGATTAAAAAATTTAAATGAAGCTTTCAACCTAATGGTGAAGAACATACAAATAAATGAACAATGAAACAATAGTGTAACAGGCATTATGGCAGGGCTGGGAAAGGAAGAACACCCAGCCCACTCTCCAAAGGTCTAAGAAGGCCTCCTGCATCCAGTGATATCTTAGCCGAGATATGAAGACAAAACAGGAGTGAGCCAGCCAAAGGGACAACCTAAAGATGCTGCTCGAGGAACTGAGGTGGTCCCAAACAGAAAGAAGTGTGAGGTACTCAGGACAGACAGGACATGCAGGCAGGGTCCAAACAGGAAAGGCTTCAAATGCCACAATAAGGACCCTGATCTTTACTCTAAGAACATGGTGGAACAATGTTATGGAGGGGAAGATTATGATCACACTATTATGCAGGAATGACAATTTTAGTTGGAAAACAGGACAACCCTAAACCTATATGCTTCTCTTTTCAGACCTACTATATTTTCAAGAAATGTCTAGAAAATATCATTACTTTCATCTGATAGTTTTCTAAGGAAAGCACTAATCAGAAATTAGATTCCAAACTGCAATATTATTTGACAGGGGTACTGAAATGATAACTCAGTGGCTGCTGAGGCTGAGACAGAAGTTAGTGCTAAGGAGGATTGTACCTGCCACTTGAAAACCAGTTCTTTTGATAGTCTGTCACCAAAATTCTTGATCTCTTGATTCAAATATTTCAACAAGCTCTCTACCTGCTAAGAATAATTAGAGCATAAAAATAAACACCCTCTTTCTCATGGGGTACTTAGTAGTTAAAATGGAAGGTACCTGGCTTGCCAGAGTCCCTCTTGCATGATCTGTAAAATGGGAAGGATTCTGCTTCTATTTCACCCAGCTCTTACTGAGTAAGTCAACATGCATCAAGAGGCTGGTCTGGCACACCCAGTGGCAGATACCATGGGACACAGCAGGTACTTAAAAGTTGGCACTTGCTATGTAATTCCACACAACTTTTACTTGCTATATCTGGGAAAACAGCATTTCAAATGCACAGACGCTTCTGGAAATGCATTCTGTGTTTTTGAAATAGATGCAGACTTGAGGTAGGGTTCTCCTTCCAGCTGCCAGCTCCCAGAAGCATTAACAAATGGAATGCCTCAGCGAAGAATAGTATTTCGCAATGACTACTATTCCTATCACTATTTTTAATTCTGATTTTGCTTGGCAACATTTACTTGGCATGATCGGGGGTTTTGGCCAAGCAAATGAGCAGCAGCAAAGGTTCCACGAAATTAGGCACAGTCTATGAGAGCCTGGAGCTGGTAATAAAGATGTTTTAGGGGATACTTGGCAGGAAAATGCCATCCCCTTTTCACCACAGATACTATTCTACTTCTGGAATATTCAGTGCCAACTAGAGGCTACTGACATGGTGGTGTGGGAGGGCGGGGTGAAGAAGACTCACTGAATGAGAAAATAAACTAACAGGTCCATAAAGGCCTGCAAGCAAAGCCCCAGTGCTGACAGTGTGGGTCCATTCATTAAGAGTTTCAATAAAACTCTTAAGGAATAAAAATGTTAAGGGTCAGCAGACTTTTTTGTGAAGAACCAGACAGAAAATATTTCAGTCTCTGTGAGCCACAAGGTCCCTGTCTCAACTACTCAACTCTGCTGTTGTCACAAAAAAGCAGCCACAGATAATGGCTAAACGAATGGATAGGCTATGTTCCAATGAAACATTATTTACTGAAATAGTCACAGGCTCCCACGCTGCTGAGCTAGGAGATTGCCAAAACAACACCCCTCATTTCTGCCAAAGCCTGCTGGACTGACTTCTTTCAAGGCTCCCTGCAGGCTTTCCTCTTCCTGGAATGTCCTTCTCCTCAGTCCCTCCAGGCCACCACTCTTCCTCTGCCCAGTTAAAGGCCCTTCCTCTTTCTTCAGCTAAACCAACACCTCCATGAACAAACAGTCCTTAATCCTTCCTTCCCATGCCCAGTCAGGATTTTGTTAGGAATCCCGCCCTCCTCTGGGCTTCCCTGGCCTCCTGCTCACATCTCTCCTTCTGCAGTGAGCAACTGCGTTATTCCTTTATGTCTGTCCATTTCCCTTCCTAACACATGAGAAACCTATGGGAAGGTTATGTCTTCCTGCTGGATCTTCAGATACAAAGTGCCATCTGACTGAATAAACACAGGCACGTTCCCTGCTGCCCAACAGGCCTGACTCCTGGGCTCAGGGAGAACTAGACTGAGCAGAGACTCCCACCTGGCCAGGGCTTTTACTCTTCCTCAAACTTGCAGTTTGTCTAATTCAGCAGAGTCTCCTCTGCAACTCCATGTTCTTATACACAAATTTTCTCTCCTTATTTAGTTACACAGCGATGGGTCTGAATAGACAAGGGGCTTCCAGAAGCATTGGTTTAAGAGTGTTTAAGGTTCTTGGGTAGAAGGAATCTGTGACTGGAAGACACCGGGAGTCCCAGCCTTCCCAGCATGGGGCAGAGTTGCTTCCAAATCTGACCAGGAATAACCTGACCAAGACTTTCCATCACACCACAGCTCATAATGACTTTCAGGTCCCTTTCAGAGGATGGCTCCTCATTTTGTTTCTATCAAATGACCAAAATTCTATAAACATTTTTATTAGGCTGTGTCCATGGAAGACCTTCCTACCTGTGGAAATGCCTCTCATCTAAGTTTGGTTAAAAAACAAAACTTTGGGCCAAAAAAATGTTAATTTTACTGGTTTCCAGAGGAAACTGAGATTACTATACAAAAGCTCTCTTCAAAAGAGGGAGGCAGGTATTGTGCTTATGGCCTGGGTGACAGTATCCTCAGGACCCCAAGCCTCAGCGTCACATAATTTACTCATGTAATAAACCTGCGTGACATGGACTCTTTATCATAAAAGTTGACATAAAATAAATAAAATAAAATAAAAAGTAAGGGCATAAAAAGGAGAAACATCCTGCCAAGATATGTAACTTGAATGCTCTGCCTGCTGTTTATCCTGAGCTTTCCCCATGCCAATTTTTTTAAATGCTGAAAGGGCAAGGGAAAATAAAAATGTTAAGTGTTAAGCAATGAAGCTCAGCTCTGTTTGGGATTCATTTTTATCTGGTACCCTTACACCAGCCCAAGTTGCAACATCCTTCCCCCAAAACCTCACCTCTGTATGATTTTACGTCATTGGCAACCAGGTGTCTACACAGAAAGCAGATTACGCAGGTGTAAAAATTCTGTTGCTTTATCAGTCACTTATGCCCACACAATGCAGTGGGTGTTCGAATATGGGTTTAATCTAAGCGAACACACACTTTTCCTGCCATCAAAAATGCTTAAGATTAAGGAGGAACATACACACGGCAGCAAGAGATGTCGCACACACACACACAGAGGGGGTGTTCCTGTGAGGCGTGGGGCCAGATTCTCCCCGACAGTCCCAACAGACATACACATATCGAGAGAGATGTGTACAGAGGGAGACAATGGCATTTTTAAATACATATTAAAAAGTGAGAGGGACAAAGAAATACAAAACCAGACAGATATAAATACACATATATTCTTGCTGTCTGTGGCCTCTGACCAAGTAAGGGAAAAGGGGATAGTCAGAGCAGGAGAAATTGGTATGGCAGTCTCAAAGAAACAGTGAGAACAGAAATAGGGAATACAGGACAGGAAAAGAAATGGATGGAGGATAATAACTTGCCTTGATACATCATATACATTATCCCATTTTAGAAAAAAGGAAGATGGTTACGTCATCTGACAGTGTGAAAAGAAAAACCTTTAAAATCCTCAGCACTGACCTCCAAATTCAGCCCACTGTCACTGGGCATCTGCTGCCTGCCACATGCTGAAATGCCAATACTGTGCCCTTCTAAGACTCAGCCCTGCCTTCTGGGGTCTGGTACACGTGGGAACAAGGGAGAAACCACAGACAACAGTGAACAAGGTACCCAGCAGCAAAGCCTCCTCTACCCACTGGTACTCCCAGGATACACACCCAGCACACTGGAGACTCCATATTGTTTAACAATGAAAGGAACAAATGCAAGGAAGAAGAGGCCTGGTGGGAGTCTCTGCTCAGTCTAGTTCTCCCTGAGCCCAGTTCCAAAGAACTGAAGAGGAAAGAAAGTACCACGGATAAAATGGGGTGGGAGAGCCTCACCTGAAGTTACTGACTCAAAGAGTCCAAGTTCTGGACTGTACATGCTGCACAGCTGAGGAAAACAGCAGGAAGCTGCAGCAGTGAGAGAAAAGTCATTCCTGATGCTGGGAGAATGGACATGGCCTGGCCCCCGTGTGAGTTACTGACAGTCACATCTTACTGGTATTCAAAAAAGAGAGGTTTATGGTTGTGTGAGAGATAATTTTTTTGCTTGTTTTTGAGACAACAGTCTGGCTCTGTCACTAGACAGAGGCACAATCTGTGCAGTGGCACAATCTCAGCTCACTGCAACCTCGGCCTCCCAGGTTTAAGCGATTCTCCTGCATCAGCCTCCTGAGTAGCTGGAACTACAGGCATGTGCCATCATGCCTGGTTAATTTTTGTATTTTTAGTAGAGATGGGGTTTCGCCATGTTGGCCAGGCTGGTCTCAAACTTCTGGCCTCAACTGACCCATTCGCCTCAGCCGCCCAAAGTGCTGGGATTATAGGAATGAGCCACCACATCTGGCCTGGATTTCGTCTTAATAAATCATTTGTTAACTGCCCCACTTCTTGCACAAATCAGATGCTAGATGCACTGGGTGTCACACAAGGCTACTTTGATCTTCTAACTGCCCAGGATCAATATTTATATATACATAAAGATGTTATCATCCATTTTTTAAAAAGTATCATCAACTATCAACTATGCAGCACTTTATAAAACATTCACTTACTACAAACTTATTTAAACCAATAACCACTCCTCATTGCTGAACAAAGGATATCTGGAAATAAGGCTATAAAAAGAATCTCAGGGTTAATCCCAATTCTGCCAATGCTTAAAGATGGTACACTATGTGTAAGAATCTGAACTACCTGTTCCAGGGTGAGGATGATAAAATGAGGCAGTGGAATGGAGAGGAGTGGATGGGAGGGAGAGAGAGACAGACAGACAGACAGACATGTGTTTACATGCAAGCCTCACACAGAAGACAGTTCTTTCAGAGTGACGATACCAGGAAGAGAGCCTTTACCAAGAGTCACTTTTCCATACATTAATTATATATAGCAAAGGCGACAGGTGTTTGAGATGACGCTTCTTTTTCAGAACCTGTAGAACACAGTCTCACTAACTTTTTATCTAGATCTGGACAGGCATCTGATAGATTAAGGGCATCTAAATCCCTCACCATTGCCATTTTAAAGGGTAAAAAGAGGAAAGAAAAAAATAGAAAAAGTAGGTTTATAAAAACTCTAAGAAACCTCAAAGAACATGCACATCTGTTGACCCCAGGAAGTTACAGGAAACTGATTCAATCTCCTTACCCAATTGTTTTGCTGACTGCTAAGATAATCAACCACACAAGCAAGGGCTCCATTCAGTGCAATGACACCCTAATCATATTTTCCCTCAAAAGATAAAGGTCTCCAGTGATTCTATTTTATGTCAGACAAGGTACACCTGTTATGAACACGGGGCCATGCTGATCAGATGGCCCCTGCAAAGTGTGGCCAAATGAGCCTGCCACTGGCCTCGCTGCCCAGCAATGGCTGGGAACCAACTCAATCTCCACAATGGACTTGGAGACCCAGCTCTTGCCAGCACCTCCATCAGCTGGCTTGGCTTCAGGAATGGATGACAATAAATCAGACTGAAACCAGCTATGGTGGAATACAGTCTCCCATTGAAAATGACCTCACCAGTCATTCCCTGCTTGGCAAATATTCATTTAGGAATGCTTTACTTTAGCACCATAGAAAAGTAATTTGATTTCTGTAACTGAGTCACGCACATGAATTCCAGGACCAGGGCCCCACAGCAATAGGAAGTTCCCTCCCTACCAATGCAATTGGGTAGTCAAAATATGGGAAGCAGGCAAGATTCACTCATGGACCCCCAGAGATGTATACTGGGATTTTCGAAAAGACTTGTGTGTATATCGTTTTTTGTTGTTGTTGTTTTGTTTTGTTTTTTTGCTTTTTAATCTAAGTTGAAAATGGAATCATCATTGCATAAACTAATTTTAGAGCTGCAAGGGACTTCTGAAACCCTGCTATTCAACCCTCTACTTTTCCTGATTCATAACACTAAGGCCTAGAGAGATGAAGTGCCTTCCTCATTCCTGGATTAAACAAAATCCACTGAGCACCTTCCATGTGCAAAACACTCTGCATGTTCAACCAGGCATTTGCCTTCTGAGTCAAGATTATTTCCACCACGCTGTTGAAATGTACACCACCTTCATGTTCTGCGTGGGAAATTTCAAGAGTGAACACAGTAACAAATTCTTATTCCCTCTTGAAGAAGTACCTCCAAGGGCCTCATGGAGTTGCTGTATAAAAATCTGGAACTGTACTGCCCATGTACAAAGACTATGGACATAATGGAAGTCAACAAGAAAATCAAATTCAATGTGTGTGTCTGTGCGTGTGTGTGTGCTTGCGCGCGCACGCGCATGTGGCTTCTCTATGGATAGCTTTTCAAGAATAGGACTAATATATAAAAAGAATAAGTTGTGATGACTATGAAAACACACTGCCAAAGATAATGTCAGAAAATTTCAAATCACAATTCAGCTAAATAACTCCAGATTATTTATACCTCCTTTTGTCATACCCTCTTTCATTTATTTTATGGCAGGATTATCTGTCTAATTAAGCTGTTAAGCCAGCATTAATAAGATTTTTCCTTTTTTTGATAAATTAGTATTAAAAAGGGGGCCCTAGGACTGAGATTTTCAGTATGAGAAACAGTTATATAAGAATGCTATACATACACACAGCCACAATATCATATATACACCAACCCTCCATTCTGATAAGCCCCACACTGCTGCTATTATAAATGTTCAGCAAGGGAAAAGGTGGTTATCACACACCTAGGAGCACACACATGATAGGAAGAACACAGCTGGAGTTAAATAATTGTCACTGACAAGAGTGGAGAGCTTATCATCATTAGTCATCAGGGAAATGGAAATCAAGCAAAATGAGGTACAATTTCACATCAACTAAAAAAGCAACAATAAAAATTCAGGTAACAACAAGTATTGACAAGGATGTAAAGAGAGTAGAACCCTCAACTAGTAGAAATTTAAAATTGTGTAGCTGCTTTGGAAAACAGTCTAGCAGATCCTTAAAAATTTAAACAGACTTATCATCTGAGCCAGTAATTCTACTCTTTGGTTTACACGAGAAGAAAAACATATCTACAGAAAAATCTGTATATAAATGTTCATAGTAGCCTTATTCATAACAGCCAAAAATTGGAAACAACACAAATACTCATCATTCAATTAACAGACCAAATATAATATATCCATAAAATGGAATATTATTCAGCCATAAAAAGGAATGAAGTGCTAATCCATGCTTCACAGATGAACCTTGAAAACATTATGCTAGATGGAAATAACCAGTCACACAGGCCACGTATATGATTCCATTGACATGAAACGTTCAGAACCTACAGGCAAATCTAGAGAAATAGTGAATGGATGGTTGTTTAGGGTTGAGGAAAGGGAGGGGAGGTGATATGGTGCTTCTTTTTGAGGTAATGAAAATATTCTAATACTGACTGTTGTGGCGGTTGTACAACTGAATATATTAAAAGCCTTTTTTTTAGTTTTTTTGAGACAGGGTCTCACTCTCTGTTACCCAGGCTGGAGTGCAGTGGCATGGGCCACTATTATCTGTGACTTCCTCGGCTGAAGCCATTTTCCTGCCTCAGCCTCCTGAGTAGCTGGGAATACAGGCACACACTGCCAAATTCAACTAATTATTTTGATTTTTTGTAGAGATGAGGTATTGCTATATTGCCCAGGCTGGTCTCAAACTCTTGAGATAAAGCCATCCTCCTGTCTCAGCCTTTCAAAGTGCTAGGATTACAGGCATGAGCCACCACAATCAGCCATAAAAGACTCAAACACTTTAAATAGGTGAAATGAGTGGTATGTAAATTTTCTCAATAAAGTTACAAAAGCCAGAAAAATTCTGACATTAACTCATTCAACAAACGCTGCACCTAAATTAGAGCATTTGTTATGATTTCAATACCTTCCTAAGCACAGAGAGAAACACAAAACATTAACTGCCTTGAGGGAGCCTTAAATATGCTTAGAAGCCCAAAACTTGCTCACCAAAGGCAGTTAACAGTCCAATGCAATATACACTTCCCATGGGCAGCAGATGGGACAAGCGATGACCCAGCAAAATGGGAAGAATCTGGAGCCCTGAATGTCAGTGTAGAGGAGAGCCATTCTGCTGGCCTGAACTGCTCAGTACTAGATTATCATGTGACAGAGAATGAGCCCTTTGTCTCATTTCAACACTGCATTTTTGGGTCTCTTTGTTGCAGCAGCTTTTAACCACCAGACAAATGGGATTTGAGTTGAGCTCTAACGTAGAAGTCAGAGAGAAAAGGGAAGATGAGTACACTGAAGAACAGCAGTAATAATGCCGGTAGCCAAAAGAGACTGAGGATCTACTAGGAACACCACTTATCTTACCTACACCAATTACTCAATTGAGCCTCACAACAGTAAGTACTATTATCCTTCATTCTACTGCAGAAGACACTGGGGCCCAGGCAGATTAAGTAATTGCCCAAGGTCACAAGTTAGCCATTCCTAGTCCCATCTGCACATTTAGAAATTACTTGGGGAGCTTTTAGGAATGTGCCTCACCTTCCAGACATTCTTATTTAAATGGCCCCAGGCAGTGGTTCTGCTACTCCCTTTCTTTTCACTGCTCTCCCAACCTCCCGTGATTCTAAAGGGCAGCCACAGCAGGGAACCAATAGAGTAAAAGGTGAAATAACACTGAGGAAACGGAAAGGCCAGAGATGGAAAACGGATTTTACGTTATGTTTCAACAATCAGTGTTTTACCAGGTCAGCAAATCCTCCCACAGTGGGTATGCATAACCAATCAATCATCTCTAAGAGGGCACAGGAGAGCAGAGGAGGGCAATCTGGCTAAAGCAGAGGACTCAGGGTAGGGTAGTAAGAAGTACGGTTGAAAAGGTAAGCTGACACGACCTGCCACAGAATCATGAATTCCAGCCTCAGAGCATAATTTATCACTCTTATCACAGCAGGAAACAGGAAGGCCACTGAAAACACTTCTGGAGTTTCAGTACAATGGCAGGGGAAGTAACTGATGGTCTCTGAGTAGAGAAGCAACATTTTGAAAAAAGGTGAACTCTAAAGGAAAAGGAGATGAAAGTCACATTTTGAGGATAAAAATGTGACCATGTGTAATTTAAAAGATACTACTGTATTAAATCTTTATAGTTGAATAGAGTTTATATCTAACATTGGAAGTGGCCCTGGAGTTGAAAATTGTCTTTCATTGGTAAGGAAGTCAGGGGTATTTTTCCAACACATGGTCTTTAAAATAAATTACGAATGCTCAACCACTTCTTTGATTAACAGCAACTTCTAATTCTTTTCTTAAATAGTCACTTTAACACCCATTTCACTTAATTAATGAAAATTAATTAAACATATTCCAAAATGCCATCATCCCATCAGTCTCTAAAGTTATGAAGCTATGAAAGTCTGCTTCTCTAATCTCCATACAGATCAACCCTCTCATAAGACACTATTTGGCCACCATGCAAGATGCCTCCTCATTAGGAAGACACCTGCTCCTGGAACTGACACTGAAATGTGTCAGCAGTGAGTAGCACCTGCATGTCCTGGTCTTTTTTTAAAGTCTTTGACCACATTCAACCTCAGCAATGAAAAAGGTAGAAAACGTGAATAATGACGATGCCCTGGAAAAGGCAGGGGCTTTGTCTTCTATGAGATCTCAGCTGGTATTATCTCTCTGCCTTTTACTCATCATATAAGCTGAGCAGATTACTTAACCTTCAGGAGCCTATGTTTCTTCACTCAAAAAGAGTCAGCAAAGCCTTCTAACATCTGAGTCACCCTGGCTCCAGGTACTGCACCTGGCACTCATTTATAGCCTCATTCACCCTCAGGACAAACTTCCAAAGTAAAATACGGGATTCTGAAAAAGATAAAGCCATGAGAAAGAGAGACTGCCTGCACCACATGGAAACATCACACACTAGCTCTCACTAGATCATTTAATCTATTTGTACAATATATTCATCCTATTACATATTCTCTGGGGCTGTCTTGCCCATCCCTAATTAATTTTGTCACAATGCTTGGTCAGGTGTGAGGTATAGTCAATGATGAAAATACTTTAGATCTATGGGAGGTAAAAATTTCAGTCTTTTTAAACAAGTATTACAGCATAACAGCATATATTTTATATATTCTAGTAGCTTTGAGACTGGAAGACAAAACTGAGTTTGTAATGTGGCTGGGATAATTAGAGTGCTTTTTAATGCAAGATTCTACATGTATTCATTTCTACATAAATACCATTTTCTGTAAGTTTATATTTAATTTTTGCTATCATTTCTTCTGCAACAAAATGTTCCTTAGTATTTTAAGTAATGATGTAAAGGATATAAAATACTTCACATGGGTATCATATATGCACTTAATTACAACAAACTGGCCCGACTGTCAATAAATTGGGAGAATGCTAGTTTTATACAACAAAACAAACAAAAAAGTTATACAGGTATATTCCCAGAAAAAAAAATTGTTTCATTTAAAAGAATAAGGTATTCTAATATATTGAGACATCCTCAGCTGTCAATTTTGATTCAAGAAAATACACTGAGAAGTAGGTGGCAGACATTAAAAATTCAAGATACTTGCAAAACTGTATCATATTCTTGAGTTGGGAGCTTAAGGTGATTTTTGTAACTGTTCTCCTTTTCCAATAAACAAAAAAGTGCCAAGCCTTTGCCATGTCCCCTCTTCTCACACACAGTTTACTAGAAGAAGGGAAGAGTGTCACGCAGATAACTTACTATAACAGTAACATGTCCTCACAACACAGAGCACCCATATCTCACTTCAACCTCTCAAACTGAGGTTTGATTTTTCGTCTAAAACAGAGTTTCATGTTAAGCACAGTTCATACATTTCTGCCTGTTCTTATCAAACTGTCAAAAGTGTTTTGAGTTTGGATTTTGTTAAAATGGAAAAGCAATGAAACAGATGTAGTTTATGTGTATATTTGTATTTCCTTCTTGCAACTGAAGAAAAGAAATATGGAATCAATAACTGAGAGAAGGCTAGCTATATCCCTGGGCTGTTTTAAGAGTGTATAAAGCGCCCAAAATAGGTGTGTGCTCTTGATGTCACACAATGCCCACTTTCTGGATCATTTGTCGCAAGCCTCCTGTAGCTGTTGGTTAAAAACAGGGATTCTATCTGGCCAGCCAGACATAATACAGGCAAAGCAGAAGTGCTTCGACTATTCTCTTAACAGGAGATCAAGATAAATTTTTGTTTTCACTGTCTCGCATAAACTGAGGTTTTCATTTTGTTTTGGTTACTTGGTTGTGACCTCTCACCTTACTTTTTAAACAGAAAAATAAATTGTAAGATAATGTAGAATTGAGATGACACTTTGATAATAAGGTTTTGGTACTAGATAAAGTATCACAGAGAGAACGTATAAAAGAAGCTGAAAGCCAGAATATTTCAAACACCCACAAGCACACCAAATTCTTGGGTACAGTTTGAAGAAAGGCTAAAAGCTATTTAAATTGTAAGACTCCTGTGATTGATCCAGAGTCACATGAAACTCACATGCCATTGGCATATAATATACATGCCAAGCCTGCTAGGTAATGTCCTTGGTTAGGATGCCTCTCAAAAACCAGACTGTGCCAAGCATAGTAGTGCATGCCTATAGTCCCACCTCCTGCAGAGGCTGAGACAGGGAGATTGCTTGTGCCCAGTAGATTGAGACCAGCCTTGGAAACATAGCAAGACTCTCATGTTAAAAAACAAACAAAAAGTCAGACTGTATCATAACTGACTTCCTTATAACTTCCTCTAGCCCTTAGCAGGTATTCCTTCATGTAGAAAGGAAACATGCTTTGTATTAAGACCATGTAAATTTGGATATCAATACTCTGCTTGTAAAGAGACTAATGTGCATATTCTGCGACATTGTAAGTATTCTATAATCCTGGGAACCTATTCATCAACTCCACAAAAAAAGCTAGTGAATATGTGAATGCAAGTTCTTCCTAGTAGGAAGCACAAAGGTTTTCAACAACTGCCTGGGAATTTGTTTCAGGAAGTAGTCTGTTCCCAGATGGATATTTGGTTTTTGAGTTAGCTCTTAGAAGGCACTGATCCTCAGGTGATGGGATTACTACCTGACAACCCATTCACCATGCCAGTATCCAGAGTAAAGTGCAGTCTCTTGCTTACCCTCCAGCCATGGAATCTGGGTAGGGGAGCAACTGTTAAATACACACTGTCCTTGCCAATCTAGAAATAGTGGTTATTGAATATTATACCGAAGACATAAGAGCTAGCATGCATACCAAAACCAGGGGGAAGGCAGCACTGTGGTAACAGATAACTCAGATAGCTTCCCAGCCCATAGCAAGCTGCTAAACTATACTACCTGTGTAAGAACCACATATCAGTTTAACCTGGGATTCTTTAAAAACAAAGATGAGAAACTACGCATTAGCAATGGCAGAGAAGCTTACTGTATACTGGAATAATCTTCCCACAGATAACACATACAGTATGACACTGAAGAGTGAGGGAAAGTGAGCATAAACTAGATTTGATCCTTGAATTCTTTCTGGAAACTACACTGAATTAAGACTCACATTTATATGGCTGTGCCCCAGAGGGAACTATTAAGTCTTGATGGTAGCAAACAAAAGGCTACAGTCTCATTGACTTCAGGTGTGAAAGAATGAATTTGTGGGTAGTAGTGAAAAATTAAGGTAGCATATTCCCAAAAAGAGGGAGCCAAAAGAGGAGAACCCCAAAGTCTGTATATAGACTACCTTCAACTTCTTGACTGACCCTAAAACTAAGCATTTGTGAGGGAGGCTCCAAGGAAAGTTCATAGTCACAAGACTTAAGTTGCAGCTCACTGCAGGGCAGCCACAGTTTAAATCCCAAAAAGTCATAGGGTCAATACCGAACCCAGCTTGGTGGTAGAGCCCCCCACCCATGCGGCGCTGAAGGAATTAAGAAGCAGACACCCAGATAGACCAACAAAGTGGGACTATGGGGTGTTGGGGGCTGTGGCGGGGGTGGGGCAACAGCCTTCTGAGCTGACAGCCTCAGAGGGCTGACAGCATTCCGAGCTGAAGGCCTAGAGTAGACTGACCCACACTTATTCTCTCTGAACAGGTGGATTATCATTAACAAACAGGTGTTTGGTATTTTCTCATGCAACAAAAATAAACTAGGTAGGCAGCTGGTGCCTGCTTACCACTGATCACTGATCACAGACAAAAAGAAAGTATTCTCCACGAGGGAGCCACGGGGGCAGGGTCACATATCCTGTGTTTAAAGAATTATTTTAACCAGTGTTATGATATATATATACTGTCTTTCTGCTTTAGGATGCCCCAAGTAGTTTTCTATCTGGGTTGGCGGTGGGGGGCGGCTAGCTTTTCCTTGCCATCTTTCTTCTTAGCAAACAATGTATTTTATCATACACTCAGCATTACTTAGCAATCATACACTCAGTGTTTCTCAACAGGTCAAAATTTCAGGTTTCCAGTGAAACCCCAAAAGGGCCTCACATCAGGACCAGGACTTAAGATGGTCTACGACTAGGGAAAAAAATTGAAAACAGACACACCTTAACAAACCATGAAATCAAGTCTGAAGTTCAAAGCAGTAAGTCAGATATTTAACTGCCTACTAGAACAAAAATCAATACTCTTCAGAGGAAGTTTACAGAACCCAGGTACTCTACAGCATTTCCTTATAATGCCCAACATGTAATAAAGAATTACTAAATATGTGGAGACACAGGAAAATGTGAACAAGGCAAGAAAAACAGTCAACAAAGACAAGATGATGCAACTGCTGGAGAACAAAGAATTTAAAGCAGCTATTACAAATAAGATTGAAGACAAAGGAAAAACGGTCATCAGTGAATACAATGATTCTTAGCAAAGAAAAGGGCACTTGCAAAAACAAAACACTCAAGAACTGAAAAGTGTATTACTTAAAGTGAAAATCTCATAGAATGGAATTAACAGCAGTTTGGAGATGGCAGGATATCAGTAAATTTGAAAAAAAAATATGGAAATTGCTTAATCCAAAAAACAGAGACAATAAACACTAAGGACAATAAAGATTAAGGAAAATAAAATAGAGCCTCCATGACCTGTGGAGAACATCACGTAGGCAAATCTTTGTGTAAAGGGATGCCTAGAGGTAGAAGAGAGAAAATGGGGACAAAAAATATTTGAAGAAATAATGGCTGACAACTTCCCAAATATGGTGAGAAACATTAACTTCAGATCCAGTAACTCGGTGAACCACAAAATAAAGACAATCACATTTATTATAATCAAACTGCTAAAAGCAAATGAGAAAGAGAAAATGTTGAAAGCAGACAGAGAAAAACAAGACAGGTTACATAAAAGGAACAAAGATAGCAATGTCACCTGACATCTAGTCAGAAAAAGAAGGCTGAAAAACAAAAAAAAAAACTCAGCATTTCTTAAGTGCTGAGAGAAAACTTACTGTCAGCTCAGAATTCTATATTTACGTCTTTGAAAAAATGCGAGCCCCACCCAAAAAAGCCATTTTCAGATAAATGAACAAAGATTTCACCCTCAGCAGATCTGTATGGTAAGAAATAATAAAAGAAGCTCTAGGTTGAAAGGGAAATGACATCAGATGGTAACTTGGTACTATAGAAGGTATTAAGAGAATCAGAAATATTAATATGTGGCTAAATATAAAACACCATAGTGTTTTTCTTCTCTTCATTTATCAGACAATTAACTGCTAAATATAAAAATCATATTACGGTATAGGGAGATTTAAGGGCTTTGTAGACATAAGACATTTAACAACAGTACAAAGGATGGTGAATCAATATGAATTAAACATGAAATGTATAATATTACCTCTAAGTATATTGTGAAAAGAAAATATACTGCAATCTCTCTAACAAGGGATGGCAAACTAAAGCCCTTAAGCCAAATCTGGCCCACTGCCTATTTTTGTAAATAAAGTTTTATTGGAATATGCCCAAGCCATTCATTTATATATTATCTAGGGTTGCTCTTATAGTACAATGACAGAATTAAATCACTGCAACAGATTAGAAAACATATGGGTCACAAAGCTAAAATATTTAATATTTAGCTAACATAAAAAGTCTGGCTTTACATAAGAAGTTTGTCAACCCCTACCCTATACAGTTCTTTGGTCAATTTTACTATTTAAGAATTTTTTTGGTATCTAGGAAGTGGAACAGTGAAGACTTCCATCCCCCAAGTCTCTTTCATTTTGAGTCAAAGGGCCCCAGCTTGTGGAGGACATCCATACTCCGAGGTTGGAGGCAAAATCAAGCCAAAACCAAAAGCAAACTGACATGAGTGTTACTTTGTCATCATGAGCTCCAGCTCATACTCATGAGTTCCAGCATG
Source organism: Cebus imitator (assembly GCF_001604975.1). Classification (NCBI taxonomy): domain Eukaryota; kingdom Metazoa; phylum Chordata; class Mammalia; order Primates; family Cebidae; genus Cebus; species Cebus imitator. The sequence goes on along the minus strand of NW_016107410.1, from coordinate 5,338,735 downwards.
TTCTTATTGTCCTCCAGTTACAATTTATCTTCCCTTCCTAGCTGTCTGCCCTGTGGATATCAACTCCATCATCAGACATAAAGGCAACAGCCTTACAGAAAATGTGAAACCAGCTCCCACAGCTGTGAAAGGTCAAACCCCTTTGACAAATTCCTTAACAGACACAAATCTCTCTTAGTGGTTCTGCTTCTCTGATTTAATCCTAAATAGAGAAAAATTAACAAAAAAAGTTGGTTCTTTAAAAAGATGAATAAAATTTATAAGCCACTAACAAGTGATCAAGGAAAAGAAAATATAAATGAGTAATATTAAGAATGAAAGAGGAATATCACTAAAATTCCTACAGATATTGAAAGAATAATAAAAGAATGTTATGAACAACTTTAGGGTAATAGACATTTACTACTTAGAAAAAAAAGACAGGCTTAACTCAAAACTGGAAATGACTCACATGCTCATTATCAGGAAAACAGATAAACCAATTATGGTATGTTCATACGACAAAGCACTGCTCTGCAATTTTTAAAAATGAATCAACTATTGACATATGCAGCACCATGGATTAATCCTGAAAACATTATGCTGAGAAAAAGAGGCCAGACTCCCCAGAAATGTTCCTACTACATGATTTCATTTTGATGAAGCTCAACAACAGGTAAAATTAATCTATGGTGATTGAAATCAGAGTAGAGACTGCCTGTGGGGAATGCAGACTGAATGGAAGGAGGCATGGGGTGCCATTCAGTCTGGGATGATGAATATGTTTCTTATCTTGCCTGTGGTGCTGATTTTATAGATTTATACATTTATTAAAACATCAAATTGTACACTTTGGATCTGGGCTGTGCAGTATATGTGATTTTGCTCTCATATGAAAATTAAGCTAAATTACTTAAATGTATGCTTTCTCTGACTTAAACACATGGATGAAGGATAATTTTCCTTTGCTCGTCTTTAACTATTAACCCTTTGCCAACTATCTTTGATGAAGAACTTACTTTTCAACAAGCTCACATGCATCCTAAAGCACCTCAAATAATAACTTCAATGAGTTCCAACATTACATTTCACTGTGGGCTGACAATGCGAATGGGTCCGTCTCTAGTTTGGTTATAAAAGTGCATAAAACTAAAGTTTAATCTTCATTCTGGAAATTATAATCTTGAACTTAAGTACAAAGTGTTGGTAAAGTGTTCTTCTCTGTCACCGAGTACATTTAGGTGTCTCCTATTTGGAGTGAACTAGTTAACTGTGCATAGTGCTGGGTCCAAAGCTCAAGAAAGGTTTAAAAAACAGCCTTTGCTCCAATAAGTCACCGTGCATGTGCAGAAGGAGTCACTGGTACTAGGAAATAATTCACCCTCAAGACATTCAACAGAAGGCAGGATGTGATTTCATTCCTGTAGACTTTGACAGAAATCACTTTAATTTTACAATATACAATCTTGGTTTTTCAGCCTATCTTCAGGACCCAACTCTCTGTCTTACACAGTAAGCACAAACGTATTGAAAAGGAAGATGGTCTAAATGATGGAAATCTGAAAGGTAATCAGGAATTTATTATCTTCCAGCATCATGCAGTGCTAATAAATCCAAGGGTCAGTGCTAATAAATCCAAGGGTCAGTGCTAATAAACCCAATGGTTGCTTCTTGCAAAAGTTATACTGAACAATCAACAGTATAAGAAATTAATCTTCTCTTTACTTCTGTTCTGCTCGCGAGAACATAGAAATGAATTTACCCGCGACCTTTGCAACAAAACTGCAGATCAAAGAGTAAACATCAATGCCTTTCCATAATGATATGACAAAATTTAATGACATGAGCTTACAGAGAGTTATATACTAAGTTAGTGCAAGTCAACTGGAAAGCCGGGGAGGAATTTCTTCAGAAGCAACAAGGTTTGTGTGTTCCAGGGAAGATCCGAGGGTGGGTGTTTGCTACAGGAAGACAGAAGTGCAACAAGAGGCCTTTGGACATGGATTATGGGATTAAAGGAAACCAACTTTGAAATGGTAACTTTTTAAATTTTTTGAACCAAGTCTGTACACATCCAATCTGAAAAAATTCTTTAAGAATAAAAGATGGGGCCGGGCGCGGTGGCTCAAGCCTGTAATCCCAGCACTGTGGGAGGCCGAGGCAGGTGGATCACGAGGTCAAGAGATCGAGACCATCCTGGTCAACATGGTGAAACCCTGTCTCTACTAAAAATACAAAAAATTAGCTGGGCATGGTGGCGCGTGCCTGTAATCCCAGCGACTCAGGAGGCTGGGGCAGGAGAATTGCCTGAACCCAGGAGGCGGAGGTTGCGGTGAGCCGAGATCGCGCCATTGCACTCCAGCCTGGGTAACAAGAGCGAAACTCCGTCTCAAAAAAAAAAAAAGAATAAAAGATGGGACAGGAGATACATATTAGATACTGGGTTTGGCCGTACCACTATGAAATCAGAAGAGAGGGTGTAACTACCTTTGCCAACACTTGTAGTTCATCTTGCTGAAATAAAGAAAATCCTGATTCAGACACACTACATCTTACAAAACACAAAAGCTACACAACCTTAAATACAAATCTCATTTTCATTTATTCAACTTGATGAAGGTTGCAAATAGCATTCCAAATCCTACGTAACCTGCAGGCCTAGCTCAAACTCTCCTTTATCTGTGAAACTTCACAAGAGTACTCCAACTAGCACAAGTACCTCCAGGCTGCCTGTGAACACCTATAAAATTTTTAGTCTATACTGAACAATCTAAAACTAAAAATCTGCTGTTTGCTTTGACCATCCTCCAACTGGAATTTGTGTGCATAAATGCACATACCTAAAAAGACTGCAAAGTCAGTGTAACTAAGTTCCACAAAGTTAGTGGCCATGTGTCAGTCTTCTTTTGTATCCTCTAGAATAACATTGGCTCACAGAATTGATAAGAGTTTTTGTGGACTACAGATGGTGACAGTGATATAAGCTTGGAAACAAATTCTGGGGGAGAAGAAGAAATGATGGGCAAGTGTTTTTGGGCAAAATGGAAAAGTACAATTGGGAAGACCTAGGTAAGAATATTATTGTTAAATGGAACATCTCACTTTCACAGAAAAGAGGAAGAATTCTTATCTTCTAAATGCCACTTCCTTCTTCCATTCTTCTGTTTTTCTCATTCAGAGGGAAGGTAGAGTCTTAAACTGCTTTCATGCTTCTTGCTTGCAAATCATTTTTCAAACAGAACATTCAACCAGCCCCAATATCAACCCATGGTTCCTACCTACATATACACACTCAACCATCACCATTATGAACTACCCCTTCTCCAATTCCTATCCTAGACTAAGCTCTCAGGTGTACTTCTGATCACATCTAATCAAAAGAGACTCCAGAAGACCACCCAAATCATCTGCAATACCAAGTTCATTGAAAACACCTTCCAACATCTAGAAACTCAAAACTATATTCAGCTGATGTTAAATCATGATTTAAAAAAGGATACATAACAACAGAATATGATCTGCATGATGTCTAATTGCCCTTATAAACAGCTCCTCTGAGTGTCTGATCATTCTTAGGAGTGGAAAAAATGTAAGTGACATACTTACTATGAAAAGAAATAGTATTCTAACTCTAAATTTTTTATAAAAACCATAATTTTTATTTGGTGATAAATAATAGATAGGCCAGACAAGGTGGCTCATGCCTGTAATCCCAGCATTTTGGGAGGCTGAGGCAGACGGATCATTTGAGGTCAGGAGTTCAAGACCAGCCTGGCCAAAAGGGTGAACCTTCATGACAATCTTGCCTTTTTCCTAATCTTAGGAGAAAAAAAAAAAAGTTCTTTTCTATTAAGTATGTTGTTAAATTCCAGGTTTTTCCTAGTTTGTTGAGAACTGCTTTCATGAATCAAAGGCGGAGTTTTCTCAAATGCTTTTCTGCTTACATTAATAACATGATTTCTGACCTCTGTTCTATTATGGAGTATTATATTAATAGATTTCTGAATGTTAAACCAACCTTGTGTTCCTACAATAAATTCCAATTGTTCATTATATATAACCCTTTTCATATGTTGCCAAATTTGGGGTTCTAATATTTAAGAATTGTGTCAGTGTTTACAGGAGTCCATGTTTACTTGTGATGTCTTTGTATAGCTTTGGTAACAGGGTAATAATGGCAGAATGAACTGTAAGGTATTCCCTCCTTCTGTATTTCATGGAAGAATCTGTGAAGAATTAGTGTCATTACCTGTTAACATTCCTGAAAGAATTCAACAATGAAGCCATTTAAGCATGCGTTTTTCTCTGTGAGAGGAGTTCTAATAATTAATTCAAATTATTTGTTATTGAGCTATTCAGATAATTTTTTTTTTTTGAGACCAGGTCTCACTCTGTTGCCCAGGCTGGACTGTAGTGGCACAATCAGGGCTCACTGCAACCTTAAACTCCTGGGCTTAAGTGATTCTCCCACCTCAGCCTCCCAAGTAGCTACGACCACGAGTAAGTGTCACCATACCCAGCTAATTTTATTTTTTGTAGCAAATGGGGTCTCACTACATTGCCCAAGCTGATCTTAAACTCTGGGGTTCAAGCACTCCTCTGCCTCCGCTTCTCAAAGTGCTATAATTACAGGTATGAGCCACTACACTCTGCCTTCAGATGATTTTGATAGAAGGTCTCTAGGAATTTTTCCATGTTATCAAAGTTGTCTCATTTGATGGTATGAACGTATTTATTTTATAATCTTTAAAATTTCTTTTTAATTTCTGCAATTTTCCCTTTTCTGGATTCCACATCTCTTAACACTTAGATTTCTTTTTTCCTAATCAAATATCAAGTCTATTTTAACAAAGTAAAATAAATAAAAGAAGAAAGAGCGGTTTAGTGGAATAGATTACAGTATCTTCAGAATCAAGGTCAGTTGTATAAAAAGATTTTCTATTTTTTACTAAGGAAAGTGGTTTTCTTTCAAGTGCTAAAATTAATTCCTGGAGTGAAAGGGAAAAACAAAGCAAGGGGAAAAAAGAGAAAGCAAAAGAACCATAGGTTTAGTCATATGCAACAAAGGAAAAAAAAGAATATTTAACTTTCCATCAATAAAAACTTGAAGCCAAGGACAAAAAGAGCAGAAAATTCACAAAAACTGTTAAGAGCCAGGCAGCCACTCCTTCATACCAAACCAAGTCATTTAATATTTGGCATTTCTTTAGTTCCCACAAATTCCAGAAACTGACTCCTAGGTTCGGCTAGTTTTATATGGTGGTAGAAACTTTTAAAATTGTGTGTTATTTTTTAGATTCCATGTGTCCATCCCCAACTTCCTGACACAGCCACAAAGAAAACATGGTAACTAAACTGGAATCGACTTGGCCTACCCAGCTACATGAAATTCCATGAATTTAGTCTGTTTCCCATCCTCCTCTCTCTCTACCCCACCTCTTGGCCTCAGCTGCCAAGTTCACAGTATTTCAAGAGTCTAAATTCAAATAAGAACAAACATGTTTCATGAGGCTGCCAAATACTCCAAGATGAAACCCTCTTCCCTTCCAAATAATTTTACCGTTACTTTCCACCTCCCAAATAAAAATTATAGTTATTTTTTGGTTCCACTACAAATAATAAAACCACAGATTCTTAGGGTTCAGAAGGAGTGCTGTAAATCCACCAAACCCATCTACCCACCCTTAAGCACTGTTTAGATTAAGACAGGGGAGTATCTGCTATATTAATGCAAGAGGCTGAACTGAAACAGATTGCAACTTGGTCTAATTCAAGCTTCCCAAAACCATTCCTGTCAGGTAGCAAAGCTGCCCAAACAATACTCCTGATGGTTCCAGAAGAAACTCTGAACAGCCCTTTCCTGTTTAGCCGAAGCCAGCAACATCGCAAAAGAGCCAAGCCAGCCACTACTGGCTGCTCTTCTCATCCTCGAAGAGAATCTGGGTGACAAGTCGAAATGGAATGAATATCCTTAACGTGATAACAAAACTCCCTACTAAAATTATGACTGAGTGAGAATAAAAGAGAAGGCCAATCCAGAGGGAAAAATATTTTCAATACCAATGAAGATTTATTTTCAATTAGAACTTATTTCACAGCTCTTGTGTTTGGAAATTACTGCAAGAGGATCCCAAGATATCACATTTTCCCTGCCCGAGTGAAGACAGCCACACAGTTGACTGGGCCTAATGAACTTCCCATTCCACTGCCAGCCTTAGTCACTTCTAGCACAATCCAGCTCTATTATGGCTATATTCAACTTGTAAGTACTTTCATTATAGTTTCTAGATTTTTCTGGCCATTCCCGTTCTTTTCTGGCATCTTCAAACCACTGAAGAGCCACCAAGTGTCAATCAACATAAGGAACATCTAAACTATATACTCAAACCTACCTTCTACAAAACCAAGCCCTTGGCATTCACAACTACAAATCCCCTTATACAGAACTTGACCTGCAGTGGTATATACCTGGGACAAAAATCCTTCATTAGATTATGTGTATTTCTAAATTTGTCTCAGATACATGAACATCATGCCCTGAATACAGTCTTAGTGGTTTCTAAGGCAAAAATCATCCAGCAGCTCCAAAAAGTCCCTGTGTTAAAACCTTATATTGAGATTTGGAAATATGAAAATAAAAATAACACTGAAAACAAGTTACTTTACTGCTAGTGCAGAGATCTTTCAGTGACTTAAAAGGTCTAAGGGGCTAAACCGCAGACAACAATGGATGCTTTCTCTATGTGATGACACCTAAAACAGTGTAGAACAGCCACCCCAAGGGAGGTAAAACAAAATTTCTCTCTCCTCCATTTGCCTCCTCAATCAGAGGCAAAAGATCTGAGGCTATAAAAAAAGTGACACATCTTTCTACTGAACAGGCAGTGCTGTGTGAGGCAATCTTTTCTAGATCCACCTAAAACAACCAGGAGGGATCTGGGAAGCCAAACAAAGGGGCAAGTTACTGCCTGGGGGTGTGGTCCAGCCCTCCCACCTCCCCACTGTGCTTCACATCCTCCACACACTTCTGTATGAAGAGAGAAGATGGTCTCACTTCGTTCTAGCAAAGCCAGAGTTGCAGACCTCAGAGCCATCACACATCATGGCGTCAGCCAATTGCAGAATCAAGGGATTTGGCCTCTATCAAAACCTACAGTTTTCCACCTTGGCTTTTCTTCAATTTAAAGCAAAGAAGCACTTTGGGAGGCAGAGGTAGGTAGATCGCTTGAGCTTAGGAGTTTGAGACCAGCCTGGGCAACATGGTGAAATCCTGTCTCTACAAAAAATACAATAAATTAGCCAGGCACGGTGGTATACACCTATAGCCCCAGCTACTCAGGGGGCTGAGGTGGGAGGTTTGCTTGAGCCTGGGGGGCAGAGGCTGCAGTGAACTGATATCGCACCAGTACACTGCAGCCTAAGTGACAGAGCTTGACTCTGTCGAAACGAAGAGTGGGAGGGGAGGAGAGAGGAGAGAGCAAGAAAGAGAGCAGGGAGGGAGGGAGAGAGAGAGAAAAAAAGGAAGGAAAGGGAAAAATAAGAAAAGGAAGGAAGGAAGAATAGAGAGGCAGATATGTAGAAGAGGGAAGAAAAGCAAGGGAGCAGAGCATTTACTCTTAACATTTGTGAGCTTAAATGTTATGTCCCCTGCATACTTATACTAAAATCACAGCACAAGTAACCAGCCTAGTGCTTGGAACCAAGTGCCCACTGATAATGTATTCATTTGCAATTTAATGACTCGACCATCCATTTTCAATTTTCATATTTTCCATTCACTGAGTAGTAATGATTATTATATACATGTTATAAAAACATTCAAGAGAAGCAAGGGTGCACAGTGATACCCAAAACGAATTGTAATGAAATGAGAACAGGCTACCTTTCACGTGTGAAGGTACCTTTCACATGTTAAGGACCCACACTCCCTGGAGGCACGCTTGCTAGCTATTTTTCCCAGTGACAACAATGGATTTGCCCTACACCAGGCACAGATCTGTGAAGGTCCATGACCTCCATCTGATATCTATTTGGAGAACCCCACCTTGAAGCCTGGCCTTCTAAATACCTGCTTCTACTCATCACAGGTCTGTGGCTCAGCTGCACAGGGTTTCAAAGAGCTGCAAGAGCAGTGAGTCCTATAACATGCTTTGATAAAGATCCTCTGCATGTCATTCAGAGTCTATAGCACAACCACTGGTTACAAGAGCTACCCCTGCTCAGGGTGTTAACACCAGGTGTGGCCCAAGGCAAAGAACATAGATCCTAATGGGAAAAACAAGAAGACAAACAAAACACCATCATACCCAGTAATGACTGGCAGGGCAAAGGTGAGGGATAGGAGGAGCTAAACCAGAATTCTACTAAAATCACAGAAGTTGAAGGCCTTAAGGAAAGCCCAAAGCCCCTAATTTAAAAACTAAAGAAACCAGAACCTGGCTTAATCCCCACATTTAAACTTTCAGTTAGCAGCAGACCTGGCAACAGAAACCAGTTCTCCTTTTACTCAATGTATCTTGTGGGACTGAAGAGAGTCAGTTGTTTCACTTGTGAACTGAGGGACCTGAATCAAACCATTCCTCTTTGACCTTCACTGACCTCCTTCCGAAGAGGAGAGACTTGAGAGGATTAAATGAGATGCTATATGTGAAGCAGAGTCAGCGCTGAGCAAAAGGCCTTGAGTCTCAGAGCGCGTTTTCCTATTTCTCAATTCCAGATGCTCTCTACATATCAGTAAATACCTTCCCTAAGGTACACTTGGTTCTGACGACCCAGACACAATCTGAAAACCACACACTACTGCTATGATATTCACTAAGTTGATAGTCACTAAATTAGGCAATAGTTGCCTTGCAAGATAAAGAAATGTTTCCTTTTATTTTAAAATTCATTATCAGTGGGCCCAACCCTTTTAAAAATTAGAAATGCCAATCTCCAGACAAAAAAAAAAGAAAAGGTAATCATATATGCCAACCAGGCCTGACAGAACCACTGAGTGAATGAATTTGAGAGGGAAACATTCTAGAGAAACAATCACAGAAAGCTCCAGAATGAACCAGACTCTGACTGCCAATATAAAGGGAGAGATGAGGCATTACACTTAATGCCACTTGAGTGACCACCAAATGTAAAACATCAAAAGATTCTAGCAGGGCCCAAACTTTACAAGCTTCTAGGGAAAACTGACTAAGCGAGTAGTCATAGCAGCTGTTATCACACTTAAATATAAGCTCTCTGAGGTGAGGTCTTTTTGTGTATTTTGTTTTGCATTATGGTCCTGGCACCTAGAAGAGGCTCAGTAAGCACTTACTGAGTCCCATAACTGATTCTCAAACTCCATATAGCCCGTTTGATCCTCAAGTGGGCTTCCTCTGCATGGCTCATCTGAGAGAAGTTCTGCCATGCTTTCTAATTTTTTTTTTTTTTTTTTTTACCACAACTGTAAAGCCCTGGAGAAACTGGCTTGGCTTTGCAGCTCAATCTTGCCCATGTTTCTCTACTCATAGCAGACACTAGATAGAGATAAGCCAAAGGATCAGCAAGCCTCTCTGTCACAGCAATCAACTCTGCTTGACCACCCTGTCAGTGCTGTTTTCAGGGGGAGCACCCCTTGTAATGTAAAACCAGCCATGGAGGCAGCATGTCCAATGCAGAAATGAAGGATGATCTGGAGAGGTTTTAGAAGAACAATTTCTATGACCAAAGACAGTACAAACCAAACTGTATGAAATGACTAAAGACAGGAAGCAATACCTCATGTTTGCACGTGGAAGACACACAGGAAGAAGAGTGTAAGAAAGGAAGAGAACAAGCAGACCATCAGTCCCCAATCTGCTGCACACTAAGTGCAACTGTCCTCAACCTATCACCTACCTTAATTCTCCACCAAGGCCCCAGAGACTGCTAAGTGGCTCTTACTAGACAACTATCATCAGAGTAATTTTTAAAAGTGACCGTTCTGGCCAGAAATGTTAAAAGTAGCAAAACTAAGAATGCACAATAATGCAACAAGTGGCCAAGATCAAGCTGGTGGAAGCAGCTCTTCTCCAAATTACCTCACTGTTTCAAGTGTGCTCTTTTGGAAAGATGGGATGCACACAAGAACACACGAGTAGGACTATCAAATACCTCACAGTGTGCCTTGAATCTGCATGATATGGAGAGCTCTCCAGCTGGTAAGTCCTGTGTCAGGGGTAGGTCCCCAGGACCACTTCCAAGTTCTATGATTTGCTAGGAGGACTCATAGCACTCAGCATATATACTCACAGTACATATTCATGAGTATGTATTAACAGTCAAGATTATAGCAAAAAGATACAAAGCAAAATCAGGAAAGGGAAAAGGTGCATGGGGCAACTTCCAGAGACCAGGTGTAAGCTTCCAAGAGTCCTCTCCCAATGGAATCAAATAGGACATGCTAAATTCCTCCAGCAACGAACTGTGAAAACAAATGTGGCTTACCAAGGAAGTTCATTAGAGATTCCAGATCTTACTGAGTGTTGGTCACTACATCTAACATGTGCCAAGATTCCAGACTCCCAGAAGGAATAAAGGTGTTTAGCATAAACCATATTATTTGCACAAATGGTTGAAGCATAGTCAGTCACTCATAATCAGGGTATGGTAGGAAACTGGATATCCAAGACCCAAATTCTCAGAGGCTAGTCCATGGTTAGTCTTGCAAGCAGACCTTTCTAAAGACAGCAGTATCAGGCCTATTATGCTGACAACTTAAAGCAGAGTCCTACAACCACATCAAAGTTCCTCAACATCTATATGCACACAACACACAGTGTTCCGACTCAGGTAGTACACAGAGACCAGCAGGAAGCAGCTGGCTGATGGCTTTGTGCCCAGGCCACTACCAAGAGGCACTATTGGCAAGCACTTAGGAAGGGCCACAGGAGAGAGATCAGCACCCTAGAAGAGAAAAGTGTTCCCCAAGAGCATGCAGCCCAGCAATGGTTGCCTTCTCCAAGTCAGAGGGAGCAAGAAAGGCCCAGGGAGCAGAAGAGCAGTCCTGCCAAGCAAAAGCCATGTGGGAAGAGGAAGAGAGACAGCCAAACTGGGGTGCTCAACTCCCAGGACAAGCAATGCCCTTGAGGAGCAAGTCTGGGTCCTGAAGAGGATGGAAGTGATGCCCACACAGGGGGACGCAGAGAAGCCACAGGAGAAAGACCGGGGTCCTAGAGACAAGGGAGATGAAACACGCCCAAAAAAGACTGGCAGTTTAACCATGCGCCAAGTCTTTCAGCTTCTAGGTGTTAAACACTGGCTTCCATCCTCTGGTTGGTTTTTTAATGTAATGTGTTTTACAATGCTGTGAAAACAGTGACAATGAGAGGTTTGAGCAGGTAAAGCCCATTTTGTACATCTGATATTTCCAGAAGATATGGGAGTGGGGGAAAGGGAGAAGAGTGGGAAGGGAAATGGGTGGCTGTCAGGCGAGAGTGTGGCTACAACAGCAATATTTCTGGAAACCAGTTATCTGGGGAATTCACAGGAAGATAGGCTGACGCAAGTATTACACTCACATACATCATTTGAAGAAAGATGGCTGCCATTGTCATTTATTGGTTTTTGCAGATGGCATGACACCTGTGCTTATAAGTTTTTATTCATAAGAAAATGAACCATCAATTTTAGGAAGCCTTTGCAAATACTTACATGGTATCAAGCACCACCAAACTAACATCCAGTTGAGGGGTTGACCTTTTCTTTTCTTTTTTTTTTTTTTTTTTTGAAGAGTCAGATGGTAAATATTCTAGATTAGCTGGCCACACACTCTCTGTATCAACTACTCAACTGCTGACATTGTGGTGCGAGTAGCCACAAGCAACACGTCAACAAAGGAACATGTCTGTGTTCCACCATGACTTTATTTACAAACTGGACTAGATTTTGGCCGACAGGCCATCATTTGCCAATCACTGATCTAATTCCTATATGGAACTCTTTAGGCAGAAACAGTCTAAATGCTCTTGAATGGCCATTTAGGTTATTTCTGTGGAACTGATGTTGAGCCATCTGATAGGCAATGTGTATCATGTGCTGGATAAAGTGTTTCAGGTGCCGCCATCCTCACAAGAAACTACCAGAGCCACGTCACGGAGACAAAACTACACCAAATCGGCAAAAATAAAAGAGGCCTTTATTTCTCTTGACATCAGCAAGAGAATTCTAACTTTGGTAAGCACTTGAGAATAAAAACCAAAGACAGACATGGACAGAAAATTCACAAAATATACAAATCCCATAAAACATATAGAAAACATCCAGCCTCTCTAGCAATCAAAGAAACAAATGTAAAATATCATTTTCCATTTATTAGGCTGGTACATTTTTCAAAGGAAAACACCAAGTATTTACACAGAGGACGTGAGACAGGATATTCATACATTATTGATCAGAGTATAACTAGTAATGTCTATCAAGTCTTAAGATGCTTTATACTCTAGCCTTCTAGTTATAAATAGCAAAGTCTTATTTTCTAGGGAGAATGAACCAAAAAAGGCTCTGGACTCAGAACAGTGGAGAGGGTAGAAAAATGGAAGCGAGTTCTCTACAACAAATTTTAAAAGGTCCCAGTCTCTAGCTTTGAAGCAAAGTTCTGGCAGCCTCTGGGCAGGAGGCTAAAGGATCCATCTACAGGGAAACTAACCAGGCGCAGAAAAGACTGAAATAGACATTTCAGGTCTCACATCATCTATGGTTCCCTAAGAGGTGCCCCAGCAGCTGCCAGCCCTCACTCACAGCCAACCTCACCCTCAAATACGAAACAGCACTACCAATCACCAGATATGTAAGAAAACATTCTCACACAAAAGAAAGAAAAGTGAACACAAACTGAAAGAGGAAAAGAAAAAACAGACAGTACAGAAAACAGAATTTAACAATATTTAAAAAATATAATACCTGACAGATGAGCGAATCTTGATTCATGAGACCAGAGCAAGACCAGGATTTTTGTTTTTTAAAAGACCTTGAGAGAACAAGAACTCTTGGAAAGGAAGACTAAAATAAAAGAATTAAATTCAGAAGAGGAGATGGATGTAAAGTTGTGAAACTCTTACAGAAAATTCAGCCAGAAGATGAACAGAAGGGTAACAGGAGAGAAAAGTGATATGATAGTGTTGTACCAGAGCGAGCATAGAAAATCAACACTAAGACAAAAGTATGCCAAATTGCAGGGTCTTTATTGCTGGCAGCCACGGAGGACTCACATCTCTCCAACCTGTGACCCTGAAAGGAGGGTGTCAAGACCTTTTATGCTCGTAAACCATCTCCTGGGCAGGGGTGGGGGCGAGGGGCTTTGGACATTCCAAGGGCCTTTGGACATTCCGAGGGCCAGTGAACTTTGGACATTCTGTTAACCACCTCCTGGGCAGGGGTGAGGGTGGGGGTGAGAGTCAGTGTGAGGGGCTTCAGACATTCTGAGGGCCAGGGGACTTTGGACATTCCGACTGTTACTTAAGTGGCTCAAAGAAGTCAAGGTAAGTGTTAGTTTACACATTGCCTGGGTAGGGTGGAAATTACAGACCTTAGTTATTTATTAGGGGCCAAGATGGCATGGGTTTGGACTGCTTGCCTGTCACATCAGGGTTACAAGAGCAGCTTCAACAGAAAGCCGAGGTATGGTTGAGGTATGCAGTTTTATGGGGCTTTTACCATGTCACAACAGAAGCAGTGGGATTAGGGCCCCAATGTGCACAATCCACCCAGTGAGCTCTAGAAGGAAGACTGTGGGGAGATGAGACGAATAAACAGTTCACAAAAATTTCCCAGACAAGAAAGATATCACAGAAGAGTCAGAATAAGAATGAAATGTGGTCCATACCAGGTACAGGAAACAACAGAACAGAAGGTAGTACTCAAATCCTACCAGCTTCCAGAAGGCCGAAAGTCACATCCAGGGGTGGTAATGCCTCTGGACTTTGCAAAAATGACTCTGAAAGGCAGAAGTCAAAGGAACAAAATCTTCACATTGATAGAGAAAAACATGTTCAAACCTAGAATTTTATATGCAGCAAATGTATTATTCAAGTGCAAAGGCAGAATAAAGACGTTTTCCAATATTCAAGAAATCTCAGTAGGGTGCAGTGGCTCATGCCTGTAATCCCAGCACTTCCGTAGGCTGAGGCAGGCAGATCACCTGAGGTCAGGAGTTCAAGACCAGCCTGGCCGACATGGTAAAACCCCTTCTCTACTAAAAATACCAAAATTAGCCAGGCACCTGTAATCTCAGCTACTTGGGAGGCTGTGGCAGGAGAATCGCTTGAACCTGGGGGAGGGGGAGCGGGGGCCACACAGAGGCTGCAGTGAGCAGAGACTATGCCACTGTACTCCAGCCTAAGTGACAGAGGAAGACCCCATCTCAAAAAAAGAAAGAAAGAAATCTCATAATTTTCCCCCATGTACCTTCTTCTCTCAGAAAACTACTACAGGATAAGGCAAGAAACCAACGAAGAGGAAGATATGGAATCTAAGAACTACAAGGCCCAGCACCAAAGGCATTGGAAACAGTCAGTGCCAGGATAACTGTACAGCAGGCCCAGGATACCAGGCCAGCCTGCAGCAGGAGGGCAGAAAGCGTCAGGAAGACGACCACTGAGCAAAAATCCACCTGGTAAACTATCTGATCTGTGGGCCACAGTAAGAAGGGTTCTCTGATGGAATGTTTAGGGCTGAATTTTGGTTAGGATAAGAAATTTTGTGTGCTTTGTTCACTGATGTGTGCCTTTCATACATTGTGATATGCTACACAATGAAATGAAGTTCTTACGTTTGCATAGTTTTGATTAATTATGACAATATTTACTAATTATTTCACACAGAAAATAGCGTGAGATTAGTAAATATTGTCTTAATTAATCAAACTATGCAAACATAAGTAAATTATTAACTCTGGACAAAACAGAAAGATGTATCAGAATGGCAATTTACTATCATCCTATTTTATTTTAGCAGGTGGTTAAGCAGTGTCCTTATCGAGTAAGGACTGACCACTAATCTGACCCCAACAAAATTTAGGACATTCTGATTCTAGGAAACAGAAAGGAGCCATGTGGGAGAGGGGTTGCTGGCAATGGTGGCAGTGTCAGAAAGCTAAATTCCCATCTTCCATAACAGAAAATCGGTGGATAACCTCAAAAAAAGCCAGATAAGGAAAAGCAACATAAACATGTTATTGAGAAATATGAAAATATATTACTGGAAGAAACAGGAGTTAGAAGTATTTGTGTTTGAGGAACAAAAGTCAGGGTAAGAAGGAATAAAGTATATCGCAGAATACTGATTTTGTTTTGACTTTTAGATTTATACTTTAAAAATTATATACATGCACTAATTTGATAGAAATAAATATTAAACTTAAAAAGGGCTTCTACCCTTTGACCTAGCCATTCTGTTTCTAAAAAACTCTCCCAAGAGAATAATGCAAAGATTTACGTTCACCACAATGATCTTTTAACAGAAAAAAAAAAAAATTGAGAACATAGTTAATAAAATATTATGTGCTGATTTAAAAATAAAGTTTTTGAAGAATAAAGAGAACACTTCCTTAAAAATCAAGATTTTAAAATCAAGAGCATACTTATAATGTTTATGCAATATACACACAGAAAAGAGCTAGAAAGAAATAACCATCTAACAGTCAAGTGCTCTAGAAAACAGGATTGTGAGACCTTTTTTTCCTTATTCTTTTCTGTATTTTCCAAATTTCCTGCAATAGCTTGGCCTTATCTTATCAAGCATTATAAAAAGTGTTTCTAATTTTTAAAGCAGAAGAAGAATTGAAAAAGATTTCGATATTTCTCTAGAGACAATGGCCTCACTTAAAATATATAATGGTAAAGAAGAAAATCAAAGGGCAATCAATACACAATAGCAAAAAGAAGACCAAAACAAACAAACCAAAAAATCAAAACTCACAAAATTAAGTATGCTTAACACCTAAAACATTTACAACAATATCCAAATGACCAGAAAGGTTTGGACTCTTGGGTTATCTTCCATTCTTGAGCCTTGAACTATTTTCATTTTTAAAAATGCCACGTTACCTTCTGATGTGATACACAACTAAATACGATTGTCCCAGCAGTGGCCACATCTTTGGGCACATTAGAGATGCACCAGCCAGGATCTGAACCCTGGCTCAGATGTCCACCATTTGGAGCAGATTATGCATCATCTCCTACCCTGATACTCTTTGTCTATTCAATTGAAGTAACTGTTCTGCAGGTTTGATCTGAGGGAAGAACTAATAAAATATTTTAAAGTTACTATTTGTGCCTGGGACATAGAGATCTCTCATAAACAGAGGCTTTTTTTTTTTTTCTATTTTATGAACACTCTACAAATCTAATATGTTTAGCATACAGGGTTGCATGCAGACTATGTACTGCATTCCAGAAAGCACCATTCATTTAGACCAGGGGTTGGCAAACTTTTTCAGTAAAAAGCCAGAGAGTAAATATTTTCAACTTTGTGGCCCATATGGTTTCCTTCACAACTACTAAACTCTGCAGTTGTAGCATGAAAGCAGCCACAGACAATAAGTAAACAAATGGGCATGGTTTTATGTTCTAATAGAACTTTATTTATAAATTTAAGTAGTGGACTGGATTTGGCCCATGGGCCACAATTTGTTGACCCCTGACAGGCTATGTGAATGTAGCCCACTAGAACAGTATGGCAGCTAAAAGTTCCAGCGCTAGAATTGCTGAGATAAATCTGGAGAACCATCCACAAAGAATTTTGGAAAGCTGCAATCTCCCATTTGGGGGAAATGTTAGAACATCTACATCTTTTCCACTTATAAAAGCTCATGAATCTCTGGCTCTGAAAGAGGAAAAACAAAGATTAGGTGATTTGCTGAAGATCTCAGCATCAGTTCTGTCAGCAGTGGACCTAATCCCAGCCTCCTAAACCCTGACCCTACATTTCTTCTCTAGGACTCACAGTCCCTAGCCTGGAATTCCTCAATCTGTGGCCATTTTACATTCTCAACTCTAATTGCTACCAATCACAAATTTCTGAGACAGCCTAGTGCAGTGATGTATCCTTGCATCACACAGAGAGAACCCAGTAGCCAGGAGAAGCTGTATCGTTCTCCTGTTAAGAACAGGACCTAGTTTAGGTCAAGCCTCATAAATACCAAGAAGACCAATGACAACTTCATGATGGGATTCTGAAGCCTCAAAGCCACACACCCACGTTCTCCAAACTGAGAAGATTTTCTGTAAAAAACAGATACTACATTCCTCAACAATGGCTTTAAGTGTGAATAGAGACAAGCACATACAGACAAGAAGTTGACCGCTGTAAAACTCCACACCCACTTCATGATTGAAACTCCAAACCCTACCCCAAATGTGTGATCCTTCTGTTAAATCCTGATTTTATTTAACTCTTTCTGCAATGGATGACTAGAGCCTGCTCCTGCTTTGGTGCCTCTAACATAATTTTTGAGGCTCCTTCATTTTGGTTAAAAACTTGTAGAACAAAGGCACATAAAGACCCTTTGAAAACCATCTGCCGAAACCATATTTTGTTAGTTATAGCAACAGCCAGTATTTACTGAGCACTTACCATGTGCCAGCCCTCCGCAAACACTTTCTTAGGTGGTCCCATGAGCTAGTTTCTGCTGTACAGATGAGAGAACTGAGACTTAACCTCTCTAAAAGACTTCACCACAGTGGCACCACCGCGGAACTCAGACTTGAACCCCAGCAGCCTGAATCTACACTGCACACTTACGTCTCATCATATGTTGAACCACTCAATTAACACATCCAGACCTTCCTGTGGTTCCAACACTACTCTCTTGAAAGTCCAGTCTGAGCCTAGCAGAAACATAAATGACAGATGATACAGTAAATGGTCTTTTTGTTTTTTAATTTTGGTTTTAATAGGCCTCCTTCTGTATTAGGATTAAAAGGGCCCAAAAGTGGTTCTTAAACATACCCAGGAAGAATGAGCCCCAGGCTGTTGTGCAGACAGATCCTTCCAGCAGCTAGCTGGAGAGCCCCAGGCCTCTCTCACTGAGTAATATGGGTCTCTGCTCAGTCTCTCTTCCTTGGAGAGGCTTTTTTTGACAAGCCCCAAACCTGAAACAGCACCCGCTTCCTTTGCGAATTCCTTACTCTGCTTTGCTACTCATCAAGCATTTTCCACCACTAGATATGTTTACGTTTTTGTTTACTTCCTGCCTTCACTGCTGAAGTATAACCTCCAGAAGGAAAAGACTTGGGTTTGCTCATCACTATCTCCAGTGCCTGGACAGTGCCTGGCACAGAACAGGCACTTACCACATCTGTTAGTAAAGAATCAAATCAGTCAGTCTCTGGGTAGTAGAACTACAGCTGCTTTGTATTTTCATCTTTTTGTTTAGCTTTAATTTCCAGACTTTCAGCAGGGTATCCCTCCTTGTACTACAAAAGCACTGTTTGTCACGTCTTTTCTCTTGAAAACACAGCACTATTATTCAGTTACATACATAAACTCAAAGGTAGAGATGATAGCTGCACGGTCACTGGTAGCCTGGAGGCATGAAAACCCATGCTAATTTAATCCCCAGGCACCTGGTTTGCCAGCTCCGTACACCCAAGCCTGGCATGCTACACACTCCTGGCCAACTCAGGAGCTTTCCTAGCCAACTCAGTTGCTACTAATGGCCTTCTGCCCTCAGGGAGCAACCATCCTCCCCATGTGGCATAGCGACGGGCTAAAAGCCACTCTCTTAATCCTCACTGCATTCCTGGGTGGTACAGGGAAGGTAGTTTATCTTCATCACCATGTCACTGGTGTCTGACAGAGGCCAGAAGCAAAAGGAGGAAACCTGAACTCATAACTGTCTCTAGGATACACCCGTCTGCCTCCCCAGAGTTAAGATTCTGTGAACCACTGATGAGACATAACTGGCACTTCTGCCAAGAGGTTCGCTGTGTTTCAACCTCAGATACCATCGGATACAGCTTTTACTAATCTTCTCTTTGCCTCGACCCAACTTCGCCATGAAAAACAGTCTTAAATATTTACTTTGTTCTTCTGCAAATCTTGCTATAACTTGTACTGTTCACATTAACCACACTTAATGAAAGCAATTATCGAGAAGGTTCTATTAACATAGAGTTTAGACAGGTTAATGACTGTCTTCCCTTGAGAACTGAGCCCTCCCGCACAGGAATTCCCTTCCCTATTTCGGAGTGGGAAGGTAGAGTAAAGGGTCAGGCAGTTTCTGGATCTGCTCAAGTTTGCTGTGACAAGTAGCACAGGAACCACAGGACTTGTGCCTTGTGACAGGAGAAAATTCCTTCTGTGCCAATTCCTGTAGCAAATTGCTATCCCTACTGGCGACGGCTATAGAGTTTGAAGGTCATTTCCAAGGCCAGAAGGTCAAGCAAAGCCAATAGGTTCTCTTGGACTAGGGTGAAAGCAGTTACAAGTTGAGGCTCAAAAAAGATACGAGCACAGCCAATGGTCTCAGTCATTCTCCTCCAGTAGACAGTGAACTCAACATTCCCAAAAGGGGCCCTGGTTTCTTCCCCAGCAGCATTTCCACTGCCTGACACAGACCTGGCATCACATAGTCAGTGTAGGCTGGATAAAAGATACATCAGTGTTTGTTACGTTACGTTCGTGACCACTCCTTTCTAACAGGGTATTCATCACAGAGGGCAAGGTCAGTAGGCAGGTCACAGGGAGAAGATGTTGGACCAGGATCTCAATATGCATCATCTCATTGCATCCTCACATGAGGACAGTGTTGGTGTCACTATCACCACTGCACAGAGCACACATCAGAAGCTCAGCAATCATAAGTTTAATAAAATGCCAACAGCACGTATGCAAGTGGATCCAGAGTTCTACTCAAAAATATCTGATGCCAAAGGCCAGATCCAGGCTGTGACTGCCAAGTAGCTTCCGGACAGCCCCTTCACAGGGTCTGGTTTTCTGTATAAAATGCAGCATTGGGAATGGGTAGTTTACATGCCCATCAAGCACTGACCATCTGCTACATGCCTGGCCCAAGAGTCAAAACCTGAGTTGGACACTTAAGAAGCGTATGAACCAACAGCCAAAACTTACTGAGCTCTTATTTTTGTGCAGCACCTTGAGTGTGTTCCATGTGTTAACTCATACTACCAGCAACAACACTATGGCACAGGTTCTTAACCTCGTTTTATAAATGAGGAAACTGACTGGCTTTATCCAGAGTCCCACAGTTCTATGGCTCCTGTTTAATCAAGTCCCCCCAGTGGGGGAAAACATTAGCACAAGTCCTTCACTGGGTGTCCACTTGTCTCTGGTTCAGGAGCATCTCTAGCTGCACCAAGGTAAAGAGAAAGTTTCCACAGTAAACGTTGACTAGAAAAGCTCTCCAACATGAAACTTTAGGACAGCTTAAAACCAGCGAAGAGTGAACTGCCCAACACTGACAATGCAAATCAAAATGCAGTTTATAATGCTCTGTCAATCCCAGATATGTTGTCCTCAGCTGGCTCTGTCCACGCCATGGGTCCTCTGCTTGACATAAGCGGATTTGGGGTTTGTGATCCCACATGTGAGACTTGCTGAATGTTCACGCGTAAAAGAGGGACGGAAAAAGGAGGCTGTGAGATGAAGAGTATTTCTGCTGTCCTGAACTGCGGGGCAGCTCAGCCCTTCACAGTCACATTCCTAATTGAATCCCTCTTTCTGTCCTTTCTAAACCCAAAGAATTTCAAAACATCTTCACCCCACACTGCTTTCTTTCTTCTTTTTCTGGGATATAAGCGAGAAGGGAAAAACAAAAACTAGCAACTGATTTTTATTTAGGCTGCCTAATTTTAGAAGCTGTGGATATGCAAAGCCAAAAGCACAGCTTAAAGGAAAATCTCTCAAAATGCCAGAAATCTTCAAACCTACAAAACCTTTTCAAAAACATGGAGTCAGATACCTCTCTCCCATGTCTCACCAAATCAGCTTTATTCCAAATATTTTTCTAAATTTTAAAATCTCAGGCTCTACAATGAGTTCGTTGAAATACATGTTAGTGAAAACAGGTAAAGAATGAAACAGCACAGACAAGGGACTATGTGAGAAAGCATATGCTATGCTGTGGCTGTGGAATGTCTATTGAATCAATACCATATGTAAGCTGATATCACAACTGTATACACATACCTCATTAAGCCAAATTAAGCTAGTAGGATCTGTCACCTTCTGATTAAAACAAACAAGTCTAATTTCAGTGTGTCCTATCACCAATACAAAGAACAACTCTGAGCAGAGGCACTTTTAAGGTCCCCCGGACAGCCCTGCAGCGTATGTTACTGAGTTCCCCCATCAAGTGGCTGGGGAGGAACAGTATTCCCAAGACGGATATATATAGTCTCACTTTCTGCAATGAAACAAGCCATGTCATATTCCTTGAAGGGTCAGTAATTAGTCCAATAGAATTAGAAGTTCTGGGTCCCTGTTTCTTTTCTGCAAGAACTATCCATTCAGAACAACCTCTCGGGTAGGGGAGATGGCCTGAATTTTTTTAATCCTACTTACATTTTTATAATTAGCCACCAAAATACACAAAATAAATTCTTATTATGGAATCTCAGTTTTCAAAAAGGGAAGTGAAGCAAAACTTTTCTGGTCTTAATGTAACAGTAAATTTACTAGGTGCTTCTGGGAATTCCAAAAGGATTCAGGGACTGTCAAAGCAAACAAGTGGCAGAAATGGTGATCTGGAAGTGAAAGCATGGCCGTCAGTGTCATGACAAAGGTTCTGGGACACAGTGGCTGACCAGCAGGAGCATGTTCAGGAGAGAGAGGAGTGCACTCAGCAAGGACACTTACTGATAAAACCTGCAATTTGCCACACTCCAAGCTTAGCATTGAATTGAAAAGAAAAATATAAAACCATGCCCACACCTTTGAGGAGCTTAGAGACTGGCTACAGAAACAAGAAAAGAGTGGAAAAGTCCAAGGACATACATGGTAGGAGTACAAGGCAATACACCACAAACCTCTGGGATGTGAGGGGCATCAAGCAACTCTTAGGGAGACAGAGCTTCACATGAGACTTGGAAAAGATGATAAAGAAGGGTCAGTCAGAGCAACAGAAGCATGCCAGGCTGTGGACAAAAACATGTAAGTGTGTAAGAGCATGAATAAACTGCATGCAGGGGTTTGGGCTTGTTCCAAGTGGGGCGGAAGCACATTTGGCCACAGTAGGGCTTAAAATGGTTGCAGAAAGTTAGCAATCCTGAAGTTTTGTCCTCCAAACCCTCAAGGAGAGAAAACCTTTAGTCAGGTTTAGGCTGGCTCCAGAAAGCCAAACCATGACATGACCAGGGTCTCTAGTAGCCATATGCATTTTATCTGCTTATCTGGGATCTCTTCAGGAACCTGCTCCCAAAGATACCAAAAGAATAGCTTCTGACAAGTATCCCATACCTAAGAGTAAACAGCTCAAGTACTTGAAGATGGTTCCCATGTCTGAATTTCTCACCAGCATCCTACGAACCTTCAAATGACATGAACCCCAAGTTTCCTTTTGGTTTAATATAAGCTAGGTTTTTGGCCTCTCGCAACCAAATTGACAAAACATGAATCTGATGATGAGCCAAATATTGGAAACAGAGGCAGAAAAAGGTCAGTTTGGGAACTGCAATTTAAAGTGTTCCAGTGAAATACTATATAAAAAATTATGTTCTAATCTATAAAGCACTGTACAAATATTATTAATTTCACTACCAGTGGTGATATCCAAATAGTCAATCACTATAGTGTTCCATTTTTACGTCAAGATTCCAAATACATAACTTTTAAACTGTAATTAACAAATGCTCGTACAGTACCAACTTTAGGCCAGGCATGTTTCTAAGCACATTACCAGTCTCACCTAATCCTCCTGATAGGGTTTGGTTCAGTGTCACTACCCAAATCTTATCTCAAATTTTAATTCCATGTCAAAGGAGGGACCTGGTAGGAGGTAAATGAATTATGGGGGCAGTTTCCCCCATGCTGTTCTCATAGTATTGAGTTCTCAGGAGAGCAGATGATTTTAAAGTGTGGCACTTCCTTGCTCTCCCCCTCGCTCTCTCCTGTTGCCATGTTAAGAAGTGCCTTCCTTCCCCTTCCACTATGATTTAAGTTTCCTGAGGCCTCCCCAGCCATGTGGAGCTGTGAATCAGTTAAATCTCCTTTGTTTATAAGTTACCCGGTCTTAGGTAGTATCTGTATAGCAGTGTGAAAACGGACTAATATACCTCCTAAAAATACTGTGAAATGGGCACTCCTATTATTTCCCCCGTTTTACAAATGTGGAAACTCAGCCAGAGAAGGTTAAGAAACTTAACCCAAAGTCACACTGCTATAAAGTGGTGGAACCAGGATTTGAATCAGGCCAGTCTGGTTCCACAGATGCTGCTTTTCATTGTCCCTCGTCCCCTCAACACTAGCATCAAAGTTTCAACTGCCTTTAAACCAATATTCTGAAACAAATGGCTTGCAGCTACAGTCCTCACAAAACCTTATCTCTCTGCTGGTTTTTCCCTCAATAAGGAGTCACCAGTTATCCTTTAAGCTACACCCTTGGAAATCATTATGACAGCTTCTCCCTTGCCCTTTCCCATGGTCTGTCTGGGTCCTCATCATGCCAGCTTCACCCTAATGTGGGTCTCAAATTCTCCTTCTCCAAGGGCCTTATGAGCATGTCTAATTCAGGGCATTCTCGTGCTAACTGGAGACTAACTGAAGTCTCTCTCACATAGCTTTTGATTGGACCCCTTCATATGCATCTCACCCCACATGGCCGCTAATTATTTTCTGGAAATACAGACCTCACCTATTCATCCTCCTACTTTAAACCTCTCATCAGCTGCCACCGCCCAGGGAACAAAATAGAAACTCCTTCATTTAACACTGAAAATGCTTCACAAACCCCAGTGAACTCTCTAGTCTCATTTTTTAAATTATTGCTCCAAATATGCTGTGAAGGGTACTTTCTGATGCAAAGTAGATCTTTGGGGACCTATCTTGTTTTCTTTGACTTATTTAATTTACTTTCTCATATCTTGATAATTATATACTTTGCTTAAAATAAAATAGAATTTCTTCTAAAACATTCTGCAATTTAAATCCATTCTCTAAGACTACTTTAAAGCATTGTTATTCTGAATTAGTGGCCCTTTCATGAGAAGAAATAATTACATTCTATAGAAGCAGAACTAAAATGCACATTGCCAAAAACATACCATGGGGCAGGAAAGGAGTTCCTTAAAGTCAGGATCCTAGAACAGTCTTCTGGGAGTTTCTAAACTCCCTTTCCTTGGAGGCCTCAAAGACCAGTGGCAAAGCTAAATGAGGTGGAGATTGGGGGTGTCTGTGAACAGCCTTGCTAGGAAAAGGGAAAGGAACTTTAGGTCTCAGCTGGCCAATCAGGAAACTTCAGTGTCTCAGGCATCTTTCAGCACTAACCACAGGTGAAAATATCCACTGGCACCAGATTCTAACAATATCTCATAGATCAGAATTTCACAAACCTGCCACAATTGACATTTGGGGCTGGATACTTCTATTGGGGGTGGTGTTTTATATATTACAGAGGATCCTTTGCAGCATCTCTGGTCTCCATCTATTAGAACTAAATAGGCTGGCTGCAGATGCTCATGCCTGTAATCCCAGCACTTTGGGAGGCCAGGGCAGGAGGATCATTTGAGCCGAGGAGCCCAACCAGCCTGGGCAACATAGCAAGACCCCATTCTCTACAAAAAAAAAAAAAGAAAATAGAATTAGCTGGGCATGATGGCCCACTGCCTATAGTCCCAGCTACTCAGAAGGTTAAGGCAGGGTAGGGAGGGGACTGCCTGAGCACAGGAGGTCGAGCCTGCAGAGAGCTGTGATCGTGGCACTTCATTCTGGCCTGAGTGACAGAGTGAGACTCTGTCTCAAAAAAAGAAAAAATAATAATAAATAAATGAATAGCACATCTTCAATTGTGACAACCAAAATGTCTCCTGACATTGCCATGTGTTCCCTGGGGGCAAAATCACCCTCAACTGTTAATCACTGCTATAGATACATAGCCTCGAAGATCAGCATCACTTCTGAACTATATTTTTCTTCTTCTAAATAAAAATCAAAATATCCTTGACCACACAGTGAAAACCGTATCAACAAAGACAAGCATTTTTCTGTAAAGACACCGAAAGAATAGCTTCTGACAAGTGTCCACATATTTATTGTTACCACTGCAAATTACAAAACAGAAAGTGACAGGCAGAGAGACAGATCATATTTGCTTCTTTCTCAAATTAATAGGAAAGCACCCTGCAATCTCATCTCTCTCCCATCTCTCAGTGGCAACTGGGAGCCCACTGACATGCCAATATCTGACCCTGGGAAAGCCATCTGCTGAGCCACTGCCTAGGGGTGGAGCTGGGACACTTCAGGTGCTACTTCAAAAACTGTTAACACGGGTACACACACAAGGAAAGAACACAGGAACAACTTAATTTCAAGGTCCATTAGCAGCACAAAGGGGAGAAAATTGCAGCTCCAAATGCAAGCCCTGGAACTCAGCAGGGACAGTTTTCATTTTCAACTTTCAAATGGTAATAATAATAATAATAATGGTTGCTGTTTTTAAAAACAGTTTCCAAATTCAAATACATTGCACTTCAACCCCAAATACTACAAAGTGTTGAATGTTGCTACCGACCTTGGAAAAAATGCAGGGTTGCCGGAAGTTCAATTTGGATTAAATACCAGAAAACAGTCACTTGAGTTATACCTGTACCTTTGATTTTGTGATTCTGCTTCCCAAGTGACCTTGCAATTGTTAAGTCATCACAACACTAAGTGGATGCTATCATTATGGTTTTGGCTTTTAGGGAACAGTCAACACTGGCCAGTTATTCAGCTGACGTTGAATAACAACTCGTTATTGAGAGTATAAACAAATGTGTACACACACTACCCATAGAGAGCTGCACAATGTTCTTGTCCTTTAAAATATCACAATCTAGAATTGTAACTATCACATCCTGAGAAGGCTCCACATCCTAGAACCATCAATGGGAAGTTCAGTCTTGACTAACAAAAAAGGTAGTCCCACTTCTTAGGTGGTGTCTGCTAAGGTCTGTGAACCTGGGAAATTAAATACCAAGTCCTACTTCCAGGCAAATCACCCCAAATGTAAATGGAGAAGAAGAACTGTAAGAAGACACTCCTCCAGGTGGTGAAACCAAATGCTGTTCTCTCCAGTAGAATCCAATCCATGTGAGCAATATTTACTGAATTATCTTCAACAGGTAAGGTTACAATCAAGACATTTTGGGCAGAACAAAGATAAATCAGACACTGTCTCAGTCCTTAGAAGGCAAGCATTTTCATTATCAAATATGTACACTTTTTACCTTTCCCCACTTCAGGTACATGGCAAAAAAACCACAGATCAATCGTATTCACTCCACTTCCTCATTTAAGATCACAAAACTAGAGAAAAACAGAATGGGCCTTTCTAAAATTCAAAGCATCATTCTAAAAGGAGAGAATTTTGATGAAGGCCTTTCAAGTCCTTTCAGAAAGTAAATATAAAGAAATTAATTTACTGTGTGATTGGTGGAAGGGTGGGGATTTTAAATATCTGCTTTTTCATTCCATTGAGTCCCCTTTATCTTTAATAAGACAAGCAGCTCAAAAAACCAGTTCAATCTGATTTCTTGATTTTAATAAAGTTCATTTCCACCTAAATTTCTCTAGGAGCACATTTACTTTCACATTAAAAAAAAACCCCTGGTGATAAATTTGCAAAGATAAGCCATACTGGATAAAAGCCACAAAGAACACAGCTAGAAAGAGAAAATAAGGGGACACACACACACACACACACACACACACACATACACACAGAGCTATCCCTTTAGAGAAAATAAATTTAGGGATTCCTTCTTCAATTGCTATGGTACCCAGTTTAGAGACAGTTTATAACCAACAAGAAGGCATATCAGCAAGCAATAAGATATAACAATAAGCAATCAGAAACATCAGTGAGCAGTAAGATACCAGAGTTAGTAGTAAAGACACACCAGGGAGAACATTTCTGAGCAATTACCACATGTCTCCATTCAAGAAGGGAGAGAGAAAAACTTCACTCAGCGAGGACTGGAACCCCATAAAACTGAACTCTCACAGCTCAGGAGCCATTCCTGAGTTGACAGAGGGGTGTGAGGACAACAGCAGGGCCATGAATCAGAGAGGGGACAGAAAAGCAAGGAAGGGCTGCTCATAAATGAGAACTGTTCATTTAAGTCCCTGTCCTTCTTTCTGGTACCCTACGTTACAGACATGGCAAATCATTTTTAATAACTATGTGGTTGAGTGACAAGATATGAAGGACCCTCCACCTTCTGGGGGAAATGAAGAGGGATGCCCAGCATGTCTATATCAACTCTGGCCAAGACAATGTCTATGAAAGGGGTGCCTCTGCATGTGCATGTGTGTGCGTGCGCGCACGCGCGCGCGCGCACACACACACACACACACACACACACACACACGAACCAGCTTTTACAAATGTCAGCTTAAGAGGAGACCCATAAGACAGAGCAATTTCTGATGGGACAGATGATTAAATCTAGGAAACTGGCAGCTCTCTTCTAGGTACCTTTAAGAAAATAGTAGTGCCTTTTTGCAGACACATGCCTTTATAATCTACAAATGGAAGGAAAGATGGAGCTAACACTCAGAATCTTCCCTCTACATAGCACTAGCAGATCTTAAGTTGAGCTCAGGGGACTCCAGCACTAATGGTTACCGTCTCCCAAGTACCTAAACTCAATAAAACCTTTGAAAACACATCTCAGAGACGCTAAGATTAAGTAAAATCATGTACCTTGGAGGCTCAGAAAGAGGAACTTGTATTTATTGGATGGCTGCTAAATGTCAGTTTCCTCTCCTTCCCTGCGTCCAAACTTTTTTCTGAGTCACCCCTTCTTTACAGCAACCATGGTCTGTGTCATTTTATGCATGTGTATTCTTTTCCTAATTGCCCAGTAAAAATCATGATGGTATGGACTGTGTCCCACACATACCTGAAAGACGCAAAGTCACGCGAATGAAGTTCATCATTAAATGCGTAACTCTAGATTTGCTCCCATTGCCCAAAAAGGAAAAAATAAAAATAAAAACACAACACTCTGGTTCTTTAAATATTAAAAACAGAGCACTGTAGGGAGAAGATCCCATAAGTGCCAAGGCAGGAGCCAGAAGCCTCAGCCTATTTCCATATAAATAATGAAGAAGAAAGTAACTAGAAATATAATCATAGTAATTAGTTATTCATATGTGATCTTATTTATAGGTGATCTTAGTTATTCATAGGTGATCCTAATTCTTTTACTAATGCCTCTCAGGTCGGAAGTGTGAACCTGGGGTGACACTGTTTTTATCTGACCCCAAGGCAAGACGCTTTAAGCCCTCTGTCATGCCTGTGGAAGGGCTGCTGGAGGGCACCTCGGCTGTGCAGCAGCACCAGCGCTGGGAAAGCGCCCACTGTTTAGCCATCTTGGGAAGGAGGCATCTAAGATGGCCCAGAGGTCTCCTTCCTCCGGGGAATTAGGAGAAAACTCCACTCCTCCGAGCTCTTGCGGTAGGCCTGACGGCTGTCAGGTATCCCCACAGACATCCGGGGGTTAAATGTCTCTGTGTGATGCTGTGCTTCAGTGGTCACGTTCCATGTCCACTCTCATGATCTGCTTCTGCACCTGGTTCGTTTTTTCTTAGAAGAGATAATCAGTAAAAGTAATATGAATCTTAATGTCTTTGTTATTTCCTAACAAGTGTGGAAAAAGTGCTGGCCCATTATGCTCCTTACCTCATCTCGGCTACCTGAAAGTCTTAAACCCTTACCTATATGACATGTGATGTACTTGACCCTCTCACCTACCACCAAGGCCACGCCCTATCTACCCTGACCCCAGCTTTGCACCATGCCCTACCTACCCTGACCCCAGCTTTGTACTCAATAAAAGTCAGAGCGTTCAGGCACTCAGGACCACTGCTAGACTCCGCGCTTTGGTTGGCAGTGGACTCCCGGGCCCAAACTCTCTTTTGCCTATCTCTGTGTCTTGTGTCTTTTATTTCTACAATTTCTCATCTCCATACCAGCAGAGAGGGGCTCACAGAACCCTGTAGGGCTGGACCCTACAGAGCACCAGTGGCACATTTAAAGGAGTCCCACTCAGAACCACAGGCTTAGAGAACATGCTCAAGAGATATCTGTTAAGCTGTAAACTAGCTCAATACATATGGTTGGTATATTTCCAAATTTTGTTTGAAAGAAGTAGTCACTAAGTCCTTGCCACTTCCTTCTTCGAGGTGTACCCACTACCCTGTGCTCTGCAGCTTAAAGTCCAGGTAGCAAAGTCCCTGTGAGCCTTGCAGCAAACAGGACAGCCAGAGGTAGCAAGATCCCATGCTAGGGGAAAGAATGACAGCAGATGTGTTTATAGGGGCCCACAAGCCACAGGACCTCAGAGGCAGTGGGGAGCAGCAAAGTTAAAGGCAGAACACTCCATCCCACCTCCAGAAATATGACACAGAACACTGATGAAACCAGATAGGGCCTTTCCAGTAGCATTTTCTACTGGGTACAGGGGTGGCAAGCAGAGACTGAAGAGGCATGGTTCCATTTATTAATAAGCAGCTAAACACAGTGGGAGGTTCTCTTGTCTAATTACAGAAGCTGTTGAAAACTGCAAGGAAGACAGGATTTATGGCCTAGATGACACTGCCTCCGTGTTGTAATTAAAAGTTATTTTTAATACCTTTGTTTGGTTAGATACTTTGAATTATTAAAAATATTTGGCAATTTGAAATTTGCTAAAGGACAAAGAACATTAAAAAAGGTAACAACAACCAGCTTGCATAATGTAAAACAATTAAATGTTTTGACACTGGGAAGTAGGAAAGGAAAAGAAACTCTCCTACTTTAGTGTGTGAACTTTTAGAAGAGGGAAAGACAAAGAAATAAGTTTAAAAGTATATGAAACAAGATTTATTTTAAAGCAGAAACTGATGTCAAAAGTCACCTAGCTACTTACTTTATGCACTAACCAGAGATTGGCTACCACTCACCAAAAGTAGAGACAGCTT
This sequence comes from Cebus imitator, assembly GCF_001604975.1. Taxonomy (NCBI): domain Eukaryota; kingdom Metazoa; phylum Chordata; class Mammalia; order Primates; family Cebidae; genus Cebus; species Cebus imitator. Next base: position 5,308,618 of record NW_016107410.1, on the reverse strand, counting down.
GTTCACAACCATTCACCCAAAGCACTGAATCCTAACCTTCAGGGTCTTCACTTTGTCCTGGGTCCCCAGGAAATAGAGCAGTCACCCTAACAAGAGTAGTCCTGGCTCAAGCACATAGACCCAGGGGCTGACCTCAGAGCAGTGTGATAGTGGGGGAGCTGGTGGGGGGTGGGGGTTCTAACATGAGAGGAAGGCAACAACATGCTATGTATAATTTGGGTGTTGTGTTGTTTTTCATCAGTTTTCCTGGTCTCATTCAATGTTCCAGTTTCCAGAAGGGGCCAAACAAAATGCATCCCAGTGGGAATGACATGTGGTATACATGAGTGGCTACAGAATCTCCCCAGGATTACACAGGAGCCATTTATCACCTAAAGGCCATTTCCAGAATTTCTATTTCTTCATATACACGTAGGAGGCATTTTCTCCAGTGGTGGCTCTTCTTTAACAACAGGGAGGAGAGAAGCTATTATATGTAACAGACTTTCAAAATTGTCTGATGGGAGTATGGAGGAGGAAGGAACTCTAAAAGGCATGAGCTTCTCAGATAACCTCTGTATTTCATTTAATCTAGGCTATGAATCTTCTCATTAGAAGTGAATTCCAGGAGTCCATTAAGAGAAAATGTGTCACAGACACCACCAAATATTACACATCACAAAACTATAAAAAGCATTTTAACATCTGCTGTTAAATAATAAATTGAAACATCTTTACCATGGCCATGCCAAGTTTATAGAATTTATATTGTGTGGGTTCCAGTAAGAACCACTGCACTCTTTTATTCTCTTCGTGGTCCAAAGCAGGGTGTGACTCCATATGAGAGCGGAGAATTGCTATTCTTACCTGCCACATTAATTTTCTCAAGTGCAACCAAGCTGGGAACAGCTGTGGTGGAGTTGGTTGAGTTTGTTCCGGTGCCATTGACAACAAGATTATCCACCTTTGACTCCAACTTGCCGATGCGCTGCAAAATGTTATCTAATAACACAGCAAGAGTTTTCTTCAGATCTGTAAAAGAAAGTGCAGACAATTTTAAAATTCTATGGCCTCTGCATATCTGTCTGGCTGCTCTCTCTTTATCATGGAGAACAAAACTTCTCAAATGTTTCTGAAGTAGTACAAAAGATATGTCAAACTACATCTGGGAGATGACAAGGGCCATCTTCAATTGGCCCAGATCCTACTAAATACATCAGTTTGTTGCAGAATACAAGTCTGGCAATAAGTGACATGGTGTAACTATTTCCAGCTACTTGGTCAATAGGGAAAACACTTTGTTAGTTAGCATCCTACTATAGCACTACATTAAATTCCTCCTCCTTACAGCACCAGTTTCTCACACAAAGCATGACACCCCAAGGGTATAGCAAGATCCCAAAGTGGCCTCTGGATCAAGTTCATTGTTATTTTTCTTGTTGTATACTCTAGCATGTCCAGGTTTTTTTTAAAGTGTTTATTTCTGTTAGTTACATACATTAACACTTCATAAAAGCTACAGCTCCAGGTTTCCAGGTCTGCTGGGTAACCCAGAGTTAACTATAATCAGATTTAGGAAATATTTAAAATAAATATTAGTCATTCATTTGCTCACAAATATTTATTAAACTACTCCTATGTGCCAGATATTATTCTAGATGCTGGGATGTTCTCTCACAGTTCTTACATTTAAGAGTTGGTTCCCTTTCTCACACATCTGACTACACATTAGAGTGGTGCATTTCCCTCTGGATAAATAACAGGAACTCCTTCATCCCTATGGATGCATTTACTGTTTGTAGACAAGATATTCAAAGAAAAAAAGACAAACTTAGACCCTCTCCTCTAAAATTTCATAATCATAGAAAGATATACTGACTTGTACATGTCAGAAAAGCAGGTGGGCGACTGCATAACCATCCATGGAAATAGAATCCAAACCCATTTCTGAATTGGGAGTGGGCCAGGGGAAAAGGGCACAGTGTGGGTAGCAGGACTGAGAAAAGCCCTGAGTTAAGACAAATGGAAAGCTGCCACCTTCCATTCTCCTAAAAACAGAGCAAACTTGTCCCTGAGCAGATGCTGTAATCTGGCCATGAAATAAACACACACGGTCCAGTCAGCAGCCCAGATCACAGCCAGCGAAGCTCGGCCAAGGTGCCCCAGCCTGTCCCATTTTGCCAGGTGAACCAGAAGCAGATGCTGGTGCTGTGCTTCTTGTATAGCTGCAGAATTTGAGCCAAAGAACTCTTTTGTTTATCAATTACCCAGGCTCAGGTATTTCTTCATAGCAATGCAAAATGGACACCTGTTTTATCTTCACATCCACCCCCTGTGGTAGGTGTGACTCCATTTTACAGATAAGAAAACTGAGGTTCACAGATATGAAATAATGAGCTAATAGATCAGAATGAGGGCTTGCCTCAGGACAGCCTAATTCCCCAATGCCTCAATGGTACCAATCAGAAGTCAAGGATCTGGGTAGAAAAAAGAAACCAAGGATGAAGTTCAGAGTTTTTCATCCCTAACACAGTGGTTAAAAGCCTGACTTTGGAGCCGGAATCTCTAGGTTTCAGTAATAGCCCTGCACCCGTTTCCTTATCTGTAAAAGAGTGACATGAACAATGCTTCAGCTTTGGGGTTGTCAAGAGGACTTAATGAGTTAATATTTATAAAATGTTTTGAAAACCAGCTGGCACACAATAAGAACTGCATAACTGCCTTTTAAATATATAAGTAAAATAAAACCTTTCACTGGAAAATGTTCTCATCCTGCCCAAAGAAATCTCTCCTCAGGTGATGCAAAGCTTTATTGCTTTATCCATGGGGTCAAGAGAGCACTCTCCTCTGGGGTCTGCAGTCCCACGGTCAGCATGACTCAGTCTGTCACAGGCACATCATCAGTTGGCATAGACAGCGGGAGTCAGTCACCTGTTCTGTAACTGAGTCTAATTCATCAACTGGCTCTCCAGAGTTCTGAAGAGTGCCAGAGGCCAGCCACGCAGAAGGGGGCAACCGTGCCAGTGAGAAGTGGCAATGTTCGGTATAAAGAAATATTCCTCAGATATAAAAGATCAATCTCCCCCGTTTACAGCCTCTTTGCCTAGAGCCTGTGTCACCAGCCAACTAGAATCTGAATAGAATCTAGAATAGCATTTAACCATCACCGGTAATGTAGCTGGCCAAGCACAGAAGCCCTGGCCCTCTAGTGTAACTTAACTCAGGATTTCTCAACCTCCTAATTCTTTGTTGTAATAACTGTCCTTGCATTGTAGGATGTTTAGCAGCATCCCTGGTCTCTACTCCCTAAATGACTGCAGCAATTCTCCAGATGTGACAATCAAAAATGTCTCCACACATTGCCAAATATCCTGTGGAGGGACAAAGCTGCCCTGATTTGAGAACCAGTGAATTCAATTAGGTGCATTCTCTCAACCCTGCATTCCCCATTGCCTCTCTGTGGAGACATCGAGAGAGAACTGTGACAGGGGGGTTATAGGACAGGAAATGTAAAAGTGAGAAAGGCCCACTGAATGAATTTGCATCACGTGTGACTTCCATTTACTGGAGGGACTGCTACAAACACAATGGAAAGGTGCAGGGAGGGAAGTCTGACTTCCTCCCTGTGGGAGAGCTAACAGAACATGAGCCAATGCTGATGGGCTCTCAAGAGACTACTGGACATAGTCCTCAATCCATGGTTACTGGTGACAGTCATTAGTGGACCACACTCTAGGTAGGATACAAAATTGTCATACTTACAATTAAGAAGATATTCTCCCTCAGTTCAAATTACAGTGGCCAGTAAATATGATCTCTTGTTGACCTCATCTGCCAAAGATTGACCTTCTGTGACTGTGGGACATGGAGTGAATAAGGGGATTCATGATGAAGAGGAGGCATCATCATCTTGGCAACCCCAATATTACCTTCTCCACTTATTGAACCCTTTTTATATGCCAGGCAGTGTGCTGAGCACTTTTCATGAACTAATTCATTTGATCCTACCAAGACAATCTGAGAAGCATGTGATCATCCCTCTGCCTGTCTCACAAATGAATAAATCACAGCACAGAAAGGCTAAATAATTTACCAGAAGTGATTACAGACCCAGGACTCAAACCCAGTCTTGTTCCAGAGCCGAAGGCTCTTAGCCACCATGCTTCACTGCCTCTTAAGAACTATAACAGACCTGCCCACCAGCAAGCATCTCTGATCTGCTCCTCCTGAATCTACTTGTTAGGGAATAACCTCTGGGATTTTGCCATCTGTTTGTGGGAAAACATATACGCACCACTCTTAAGACGCACTCATGTCCCTGTCCTGGTGTCTACCTGACACAGTATCACTAAACATCTACCAGTTGATACTGGAGACTACCAAACACATCAAGTGATCCAAGATTTTTTTAAAAATTAAGAATCCTTCTAGATCTTCTGCCTTAAAATGAAGATGTAATATAAGGCTACTAAAAACCTTAAATACTCCAGGCACTTTACCTGGGTAGGCATGTTTTCTCTCTCAATATGAAAGAAAAGGCCGGGCGCAGTGGCTCACGCCTGTAACCCCAGCTACTCAGGAGGCTGAGGCAGGAGAATTGCCTGAACCCAGGAGGCGGAGGTTGCAGTGAGCCGAGATCGCGCCATTGCACTCCAGCCTGGGTAACAAGTGCGAAACTCCGTCTCAAAAAAAAAAAAAAAAAAAAAAGAAAAAAGTTCATTTTCAATTCAAGCAGCTATCTGAGTCACCATTTCAAAGCAGCCAACCCAAGGTTAAGGATGTTGTTAATAAAACACACAGGACAGAGATGATGCCAAGCCCTCTGTATCATTATACAGCGCTTGGTACATTAGGTATGTATTATGTAAGCGAACAAAAAAATGAGTGAAACAAACTACAGTACTCTCACAAATAAGGCTAAATAAATTAAACCTTTCCAGGAATGAAATTATTTTGCATCTTTGTATTTTACTGTTAAACCTCCAAAAACCGTTAACAGCTTTATCACAATTTTCAAGAAATAACAGTCCAGCACAGTGGCTCACACCTGTAATCTCAGCACTTTGAGGGGGCCGAGGCAGGTGGATCACGAGGTCAAGAAATTGAGACCATCCTGGCCAATATGGTGAGGCCCCGTCTCTCCTAAAAATACAGAAATTAGCTGGGCATAGTGGTGCGTGCCTATACTCCCAGCTACTCAGAAGGCTGAGGCAGGACAATCACTTGAACCTGGGAGGCAGAGGTTGCAGTGAGCCAAGATTACACCACGGCACTCCAGCCTGGGTAGAGCCAGAGCGATACTCCATCTCAAAAAATAAAATAAAGAAATAACAGTACTTTTGTTTGTGTTTTAACCTTAATGGTAACCTTTTATTCAATACAAGTGTATAAAGAATTTCTATAGTTTAATAAAAATGAGAGAAGAATATTTCTCCAAATTCCAGTATAATATTTAATATTTTTCATTGTGTTTTATAGCTATTATGGCCATAAAACGTGTCCTCAGCAAGATTATCAGTTTCAACTACTAATGAACTTTTAAAATTCTGTTTGTGCTTCAAAGCCTTCACAAAAAAAATGAATCCCAACATTACTACCACAATTCTGCATTCCTAAGACTTACTGTACATGATGAAGATGAGATCAAAGTAGTTGAAAGCATTTAAAATGTCTCCCTGGGGAAAGTAGTCTTGGGTTTCTATCATGCCGGCATTCTTTGATAAATGATAAGGTCGATTAAACTGCATTGGAACAGGTTATTTGACAACTTCTATTAAGTTTTCATTTCTAGGAAGCCATGGCATTAATGCGTAAGAAGCAGCTGGAAGGGGCTGAGAGACATATCCTTGAGCAGGACAGCCAAGGAGCTATAACTGCTAATCACACTTTTCTCCATCTCTGGAATCCAAGGAGATGGGATCTCAGTAGAGAGGAGGGCCCTGCTGGTAGAGTAAGGTTTATAGATCTGTCGGCTAACACTCTGTGGCTGGGTGTAAACCTTCATCTTCCAGATAATCAAAATCAATCAATATTTGAGGAATTACCAAAAATGCCCATGCTTAGGAGTTATGCTGTCCACTACCCCATTTTTCCTGGAATATGCTTCTAAAGCAGTGGTTCTCAGCCTTGCTGTGCATCAGACTCACTTTGTGCAGTCAGAGTTACCAGGTTGCATCTTAAAATGCATTAAATCCTGATCTGCAGAGTGTGTCAAGGATCGGGGCACAGCCTACGTTGAGATCTACCATGAAGGTACAGCCGCCATGATACTATGGCACAGAACCAACCATGCAACGAGCAAGGTCTTACAACTGAACTGCCAAAAATAATTTACATCTGTGCCTGCTCCTAAATCAAATCCCTTTTCAGCACGGCTGCCCGAGAGGCAGAACGTGCACGACAGAGCCACAGAGCACTTGCTGCTCTGGAGAAACCGGCAAAGACAGGGCGTTAATGAGAAAGGAAGGTGCTAATGAAAAAAGAATTAACCTCAACCTCTTATTTCCACTGACTGTCAGGAATGTCAAGTTTCATCAATTATATATTTTTAAATTAATTTTAGAGTGACCTTTCCAAAGATAATATACTTACAGTAATGACCCAAATATAGTCTATTCATTATGCATAAGGACATTCAAAGCAGTGCTATTAATAAAATAGTGTTGTTACAGATAAGAACTGGAAATTACCCAAACACACAACAAACAGATTAAATTACATTGAGCCATTCGTAAGACAGAATAAATCACTAGACTGTAAACTTAGGGAGGACAGAGACCAAATCTGCTTGTCATCTCTGTTTACCGCTACCAGCTATTAATATCAGGAGTTCAATAAATATTTGTTAAGTGGATGGGTAAAAAAGGAAAAGTGTACAGTCATCAAAAATACCTAATGGCATAAGAAAATACAGTATCTTAATTTTAAAAAGCATACATACATGTACATAAATACACATATACACATGTGTATGTATCACATTTTTTTAAAAAAAGAACTAAAGTGAAATCAAAATTTTATCTGCTAAGATCTGTACTTAGAGGTAAGGAGTATATTTATTCTTTATGTTTTCTCCATACTTCCTTATATGCTCTAATTTTACATAAAAATTCACATTATTTTCAAAAGCACAAAGACATTGCTATTTTAAATATATATATAGTACAATGAATTGTGCTTTTATAGATAATGCCATCAGTACCCTAAAGTCATGTAAGGCAACACTCAACAGAAACATCTTAGTGACCCTTATTGCCTTATCTCACTTGAATTTTAAAGCCACATATTGGATAATTTGCCTGCTCCTGAACTGACAAATGTAGCTTCCACCCTGTGATTGTCCCAGGCAGCAGATTCTGGACACAAAAGGGCGTGAAACAATCATCACCAAAGTCAAAGAGCAGCTTAGATGCTCAGTAACATTGACTGGCCTTCTCTTCTGGATTAGAGCTACAGATTTAAGCTGTCACCAGAACTTGTACCTAGAAGTGACTGTTTTTCCTGAGGTGTTGCAGAGGGTGTCATTACTATCAGGGAACTTTCCATGCATCGGAATCTGGTAAAAGAGCGTATCTCGGCCTGTTGATGATATTAAGTACTTTATGGAATCTGTAAACATTCAGAATAGAGTTCTTAGGCTATTCTCTGAATTTTCCTAACACATAGCCAGCTGCATGGAATAGGACCCAAGAATTTTAGCTTTTTTTATAGAAAAGATAAGGAATCAGAGAAGTGCTGAGAGGTCGAGCCTATTGTCATCCACTGTCTCCCATCTGACACCAGGGCTCATACCTTCCTGTAGGGCTGCACACTACTCCTTCCTGCTCACTGTACCATGCCAGAAACACTTGCACCACCAATGCCTTTGTTAGATAAAAGGTGAACTTGGCCACACCCGGCTTATTTTAGAGTCCACAAAGGAAAGATGTATCTTTTGAACAGGACGATGACAACCACATCTCCTAGTTTAGGAGGGTGTGGCAAGCCTGCCCTCTTCTGAAGCAGAGTGTATTTCCTCTTATGTCTGTTCAGGCTGCATCCCTGTAAATGCTAAGAACAGCTACATAAACAGGTTGCTGAAGACTTGTGTTCAAATGCATGAACAATGTCAGATCTACATGAACAGTTATAATTGGGTGGTAACAGATACAGGTACATTCAGGCCAGAGTTAGTGATAGTAGCAAAGAATGCACTTTAATAATCTAAGTGCTGGTTGGGCACAGTGGCTCACACCTGTAATCCCAGCACTCTAGGAGACTGAGGTGGGAGGATCACTTGAGGCCCAGAGTTTGAGACCAGCCTGGGCAATACAGTGAGATTCCATCTCTACAAAAAAAACCCTTTCTTTGTTGTTTGTTTTAAATTAGCCTAGTGTGGTGGCACGTGCCTATAGTCCCAGCTACTCTGGAGGCTGAGATGGGCATATGGCTTGATCTGAGAGGCAGAAGTTGTTAAGAGCCGTGATCATACTATTGCACTTCAGCATGTGTGACAGAGCAAGACTCTATCCACCAAAAAAAAAAATAAAAATAAAACATAACAAACAATAACAATCTAAGTTAATCTAAGTGCCTTAATAAACTTTGTCATTTGTAATTCTTACAACAAGGCTATGAGGTAAACTGATATTATATTGTCTGTTTTACAGAAGAGCAAGTGAGCTTTAAGATGGTCGGTGACTTGTTCAAGGTCACACATCGGAAAGGAACACAACGTGTTCCACCCTCACAATAGAAACACTCTCTAACTACCTTCCAGAATAAACAACGGTTCCCATGTCAGGATTATGTATAATAGCTACTTGGAGCCTCTTGGATGCAGAGCCCATAGGAAATTTCATGTCATTTCCTGCTTCACTAAAAACATTACTGTGATTTTCAAATGAGTCCCAGCTGTAACTGTACCACAGAGCATCACAGAGTTCTGCCAGAAGCTGCTGCTATTCATTCATGGCTCCTACTACGTGCCAGGCAAAAGGTACTAAGCTCTGAGGCACAGTGGGGAACAAAAAGGACCAAAGTCCATGCTGTTTCAGGACTTACATTGTAAGTGGGAGAGACACATGATCAGCTCATAAAACAAATACGTGATGCTAAGTAGCTTGTTACAAAGAATGAGAATCACAGTGGGCTTGGGCCCTGTTTTGTGAAGAAGAGAAGGCTAACTTCTCTGAAACAAAATGGAATGGGCATGGCTGTGTTCTAGGAAACTTTATTTTTACAAACAAAGAAGGAAAAGAGGAAGAGGTGGGGGAAAGAGAGCAAATGCAGAGGCTCAGAGACAGGTGAATGCTCAGCCACCACCCAGCAGTCTTGTCCTAGAAGACAGCTGCAGTGCCTTAGTAGACTTGAGAGGGTGCAGAGCTTTTTGGGTGTCCACAGCAGCATGAGGTCTGGCCAAGCACTTATGACAGCAAAAGAGCACCAGGACACAGCTGGGAAGAAGCAGAGGGTCATAGAAAGCTATGGCCACCAGGTAAGACAAGGGGCATTCTAAGCCTTATCGTCTGAACATGGCAATGACAATCACTGAGACTGAGACTCCAACCCCACACATGTGCATGCAATCCCTCCTCAACCCAGACTTGAAGTAGTGGTGCTGCATGAAAGGAAAGGTCATAATGACTGAGGAGTAGAAGAGCGAGCCCCTCATTCCAAGTTTACTCCTCCTTTGTAAAACATGGTCTTCCTCAGACCTCCTGACTGGCCTGGGCGTGCTTGTGAACTTGGTCTGGCTTTGATGAGGATACTGGGTGGGCTGGACTCTACCACAGGATAGCTGGAAAAGTCCCAAGCCACAGAGAGGCCCATTTTTAGGTTCCAAGCTTTTTAAAGCAGAAAGCCCTTTCTTTAATCAAACCAGCCACGTCACTGTAGACTAACTGAAGCATTCTCAGACACACCAAACAGCCCAGCTGTTTTTTTCCCTACCAGTTTCACTCCAAGAACAGTGAACTTACCTCAAGGGTGGGAATTTCTACTTCGGCAACAGTGGTTTTCCACATTGCCCCACAACAGTCCTAGCCCTCCCCTCGCCGGCCAAAAAAAAGAAAGAAAAGAAAAACAGTTCCTTGATCATATTTCCATATTTGTAGGAACAGAAACACAAAAGAAAAAGGTGAAAAAACTAAAACTAAAAAACCCTTTACATGCTTGCTTCTTTAATAAAATTCAACCTGTTTTCATTTCTTTTTCACAAGAGAGGTGGAAGGAAACACTTGCAAAAGCTCTCATCTGAATCTCAGAATGTTGTCTGAATCTGCAATACAGGGCAGCTGCTACCCTTTCAGAGCAATCTGTGGCAGCCCTAAATGGTGTTAACATCTTAGGCATAGCATCCCAAGCCAATGAGGGCCAATCAGAAGCCCAAATCAGTTACCTCTCCACTGCCCCCGACCAGCAACCAAAAGCCCTATGCTGGTTCTCCCCTCTCCAGTATGTGTCTCCTTAAGGAAATAACAACTTCCTTCCTCCCATAGAGAAAGCAGTGAACTATAGGGTGAGGCTGAGGTCTGGTTTACGCATAAGAACATCAATATTGATACGAGATGCCGCAACCTACACGGTTCTACATGAACTGCCGGCTTCTCCCTGACTCAACACCTTCCGTGCCACTGCTTGCTCCCTTCATTCTAGCCATAGTGGCCTCCCTTCTGCCCCAGAGTGCAGATGCTGGCCTTAGGGCCTGGCACACACCATGCCTTTTCCCTGGTACACTCTGCCTCCCTTTCTCTTCCCACTGTACCTGGCTGCTCCTTGGTGTCATTCTGGTTAAAAGATACCTCCAGAGATAGGTGACCTTCCAAGGGAAAGTAGCCCCTCAGATATTTTAAATTCTATCCCCATTTTTCTTTCTGGAATGTACTGCTATCTGACTTTCTCTTGTTTATTTCTTCTTCCTTCCAAAGAGAATAAAGCATCTATGAGAGTGGGGCCTTTGTCCATCTTTTTCCCCACTGTATGCACAAAACGTAGAGAATATTCCAGCCAATGTCACAGACATTTCCTGAAAGACAGGCTTGAAAGACAGAAGCCTAAGGTCCAGTCTAGGACTAAGTAGCTCAGGGAACTAGGAGACAGGCAGAAGGTAGGTAAAGAAGAGCAGGCATGCAGAACCTAGAGGTCAAGGAGGAATCAGGCAGCAGGCAAAGGGGATGTGGGTTAGGGGTCGGCAGAGAGAGGCTGGGAGGCCACAGCTGCTTGAGCCTGGGCTGGGCTGGCAGCTTTTCTAGGGCAATGCCCCAGCCCAGAGAAGCCAGGGTTAACAAGGTGGGGATGGACCATGAGGGGAAATGTCACCTCGCCTCAGGTTTCTATTACTTTTCATTGGAGAACACAAGTGGACCAGGTCTGTCCTGTTAGATAAGAGGTGACCACTAGGGATCAGAATTTGGGTCAGGCTGTTGGAGACAGAGATCAATTCACCTCAGAAACAAGAACAGCATTGACTGGGGTGAGTGGCACCATCCGTGACACAATTACCGAGACATCACTGGCAGGCATGGCCCCTGCCACAGTGGCTGGGAGAGGCAGATGGGGCTGACCTGTGGAGGGCTCTGGCTCTACACATGGCTGGGAGACAAAAGCCAACACATTCCTCTCTGGACTGACAGAGTAATACACAGAAAAGCCCTCCACATTGTAAGAACAAATACACTGAATGTTCCACACCGGCTGCCCAGGAGATATTCTGGGTATCGCTTTGGAGTTACCAAATCCCAAAAGAAGATCAGAAGTCACTTTTCAAATCACCAAAACAAGGATGGGTTGGGTCAGGGAAGATACTCTTCAAGTTCTGCTATTGTTTGAGTACTAGTCACAAGTCACACTAACAGCCAACAAGCACACAGTATCAGGCACCTGACACACAGCACCTCACTCAAATGTCATAGTCCTTGGTGAGAGGCATTGACACCCCACTTTAAAACAGTTTTGTGCTTCTAGGGCCTAAGCCACAGAGAGAGGATGTGGCAAAGCCAAACCAGTTGGCTCCAAAACCCACTACAACTCTTGACCTGTCACTTAGAAGCAGCATTTCCAGAGGCCAGAGAAATGCTGCATTTATATGTGCACCTTATGAAGATGGCATGAGTGCATCCAAACACAGGTGTTAAAGAGACTGAGACACACACATACACACAAAATCCAGTAGATAGAGACACTCACCCAGAGACCATTTAGGTCAGAGATTGATAAATATTTTTGGTAAAGAGCCAGACAGTAAATATTTAGGCTTTGCAGTCTCTATGGCAACTACTCAACTCTGCCACTATAGTGCAAAAGCAGCCACAGACAGCATATAATCAAATGGGCATGGCTTTATTTACAAACACAGCTACCAAGGAACACTTGGCCCATAGGCCATGGTTTGCTGACTCTGCCTTAGACCATGGGAGTCCCGGGAAGTAGATGAATCAATAAGGACTTTGATCAGGTAAGTATTAGAATAACCTATAGTGACTGCTGATTGATGGATTCAGAATGTTTCAGATGTTTTATGAAATAAATACTGGAATTATCATGTTTCTCTGTTATTGCAATTGTTACAAACAAATGGGAGTGGAGGTATTCCAATAAAACTATTTACACAATCAGACAAAGGTCTGAATTGGCACATAGGTCACAGTTTACCGAACCCCACTGCCCTGAAATCTCTAACCAGAAATTCTAATCAGCAATCATCTAAAATTAGCTACTACAATCTTTCAAATCCCTATCGTAGACCCATTTATACTGAGAGCCTCTGATTATACCAATATGGGGATGAGAGAAAGAGGAATTTTTTCCTTCTTTTAGCTGGATTCATTCAAACGAGACACAAATCCCAGCCATACTGGATCAACTCTTCACTCTTTTGAAGCAGATATGTAGGCAGTGCACTGCACACAGGCTGCATGTATGACAGAAAAAGAGACTGCAAACTAATGGCCCATGCATCCCCATCACTCTTCTGCCAGCCCAGTTATACCACTGAGAATCCTACAGTCTCTGCACCACCATGTGACATTAACTGCTAGAGCTGCCTGCATGTCACACAATGTTACTGATACTGACAGATTCCAGGAGGAGCATAAGTCATCAGAATGGCTTTCCAGCTTTCTAGGACTGGCCCTGGACTATACCAATCCTTAGTACAATTCTCTTGCTCAATCCAACTTTTTGGTGCCAGAACTGGAAACCAGGGGGAAGACTAGGCTTTCAAGTTTAAAATAACTGAAACCAGGCTGGGCACAGTGGCTCCCCGCACTTTGGGAGGCCAAGGCAGGCAGATCACCTGAGGTCAGGAGTTCGAGGCCAGCCTGGCCAAAATGGTGAAACCCCATCTCTACTAAAAATACAAAAATTAGCCAGACGTTGCAGTGTGCATCTGTAATCCCAGCTACTCAGGAGGCCGACACAAGAATCGCTTGAACCCAGGAGGTGGGGGTTGCAGTGAGCCAAGATTGTACCAGCCTGGGCAACAAAGCAAGACTCCATCTCAGAAAAGAATAAAAATAAAAATAAATAAAAAACCTAAAACTAATTATCTGCTTGTGAACATCCTTAACAAGATGGTGTCAGAAAGCGTTTGTGGTTTCTACTCTTAGGACAGTAGTTCCCCAAGGTGGCAAGAAGGGGGCAATTATCACACATCTAAAGACATTTTGACTGTTAACAACTAGGGAGATGTTACTGGCATCTAGTGCATACAGACCCTAGAGATGCTGCTAAAATCCTACCACACACAAACAGCTACCACAATCAAGATCTATTTAAGACCAAAATGTGAACACCACCAAATGGGACACCCTGTCTTACTAGTAGGATCTCACCATGTGATAATCCCAAATACCTCAAGCACATATATTTAAATCCAATTAAATTCCAGAAACTCAACTCCAAAAACCACTTTGATATGTTAAGTTGATTAGATGAAAGAGAAAACTAGCAGTTTGAGTTAGAGTTGCTGATGTGACCTGTTTGATTGTTTCTTTGTTGTTTTTGAGAAAAAGAAATTATTTTGCCAAGGTTCATCTATGAAAGGATTAAGTGGGAATAATAATTTCTACAGTTTCTTTCAGATGCAAAGTCCTATGATTACAGGCACATAAGGTGGCTGAAATTCTAACAGCTTATTCTGGGATTTTTGGTAACTTAAAAAATAATATTTCTGTGAGGCTGAAAAGCTAAGACCAAATTATTGTCCTTTAAAATGTGGGGACGCATTCCCTATGAGATTTTTAGCAGTACACAAGAAATAAAAACAGCCAAAACAACTGGATAAATTGAAAGCCTATACATTTGCAATTTGTGGGGCTTCTTCTTGCCCATGAAAAGTTTTGACAGGCTGAGAGAAACGGGAGAAACTGAGCGATACCTCTTCCCCTTCAAAGTTGTAACATCAAATGCAAACAACCAGAAACTAAAACAGCATCTGTGTTATCTGCTATGTGATATACATTGGTAACACTAATGGTGACAATCAGCTTTATTTTCTGTTGGTTTATCTAAACCACTCTGGAAATGTTACAGAGGAAGTGTGAATCAATGAGCAATTTTATAATGCAACTTAGGAAAAACTACCTAGCTGTTTTTCAGTGTAAGCTCTGACAGTGGAGTCTAATTTTTTAAATCCATCAGTTCAAAAAAGGTACCATTTTATTTAGATATATTAAAAGCCAATGCCTGCATACACTTTTAATAGATTAAAAGCAGAGAATGTGATTATTTACCTAGTAAGAATTGGAAAAAAATTTCTACAATGTTCCTTAAAAGCAAGCATCTTTTAACAAATACATATATACACACACACAAGTGTATAAAATTTTACACACTTTTAAAAAAACAAGTTTTCCCCTTTTGGAAAGAAAAAACTGCATGTGTAACTCAGTATGATTTCCTGTGCTTGAACTCAACCTGCACTGAACTGAACTGGTGCTGTACATTTTTGGGAATCATGATTTGAACTCTGCATACTTCAGGGTACCTTCCTTGAGTGGGTCACAAAACAGAGCTCCATTTTCTCCACCTCACCCAACCCCATTCTTGTATCTCATCTATACTATCATGGAGACCACTTCAGTGAGGCCACCAAAACCTCAATTCAATGATCAGACTGTCACTGACAACAGGTCATCTTCTACAGACCAAGTCTGCTCTGCAAAAATAGCATGATCTAAATTCCATTTGCAGTTTCTGTTTTCTAAGTATTTGTGTGTATATATATATTTTTGTGTGTATATGTAAAATATCAGAAAAAGATACACTGAAATGTTAATTGTGGTTATTGCCTGGAGTAGACTTATGTGTAATTTTTTCCTTTTTTTGCTTGTCTACAACTTCCAACTTTTTCTATATTAAGCATAAAAGAAAAATAAGTTGCATTCCATATGTGTATTTTTTTTACTCTGCATGATTTTAAAAAGCATTCTGAAAAAAATTCTTTTAAAGAAAAGCAACAAGTACACAAAGATTCCTTTCAAAGAGAATGCAAGTAGAAACAAGGGCAAGAAGAAGAGCAATACAATCTCAAGAAGCCAAAGGTTAAAATTCACCAGCATCCAAGTGCCAGTGTCCTATTTATCAGCTGGAGGGAGGCACACAATTGGCTCTAAGATTACTGGCTTCCACAGAACATTCCTCCCTATCTTCATCATCTCACCCCTACCAGTCTTAATTAAGTTTTGTTTAGGGAAAGATAAGGAGAATATTTTTCAGCATTCCTTGAACTCACTCCTACACGAGATTACGTGGTTCCAGAAATGTGTTCAGGGAGACGGAGCTAGCTGCAAATACAATCAACAGAACCCTAACTACTAACCCATTGATTCCAGGGGAAAGTGTTTCTGCATACACCAAAATGTATGCAGCTCAGAGCACCCAAAATGGCATTGCTTTAATTTTCTAAAGGTGCTCCTCTGTGTGCAATTGACTGCTTATGAAGACTGTGGCAAAGGACACTTGGTCCATGACAAGACCATGTCTGGGAGCTTCTGGGGCCATTTCAAAGCCAAGGCACACATTAATGGAGAGGTCCTCGTAGCACAGTGCTTACCATAAGCTGTCATGACTCCAGCGTATGGCCCATCCACCACATTTCTGTTTTCTTCTGCCAGCGCCTTGATGTACCTTTTGCTGAGGTCCAGGATCTGCTCACGCAGCATGGAGCTGCTTTCAGGCTGAGTTCGCTGCTGGATGGTAAAGTGCAGAAGCATCATACCCCAAATGAAGCCAAAAGTCACCAGGAAAAAGCCCAGCTTCTGAGAGGACAACTTCCACGGAGTAAAGAGAGCCATTGCTCTCCAGCAACTTCACCTGTCCTTGGCTCTTAACGCATTGAAGATAGACACAAATTCATGGTGTAAGTTGAGTGTGAGAGTCCACTGGTCTCACTCTGGCTCCTGTGTCAGCTGATTTCCTTTCCTCTCTTCCATTCTGCTGTGAAGGAGAATAACAATTAGCAAAGTGGTCACAGCGCAATACAGAAAAATAAACCAGAAGCCATGTTTCCACTTGAATAGCTCTAAATAAAATGTCAACTCTTCAATTTGCTGGTTCAGTATCTTATGATTCGGGGTCTGTAAGCTGAGAGGAAATCTGGCTAGGCAACAAGAAGCTAAGCAAATATGCAGGGGGAAGTGTGTGTCTGCGTGTGTTAACAGGTGTAGTGGGGCTGTTCCAGCTTGGACCAAATGCAAAACAGGAAGTTTGTTTTGCGAGGTGGGGAGGAGGCAGAAAGATATTTCACTGAATGTCAGCAAAAACTCAAGCGAAGGGTGGAGTTATATCACTATCGGGCACTTTTGTGTGCTTGTAACTTAAGCTTACAAAGTCATTATTATGTGCTTCTGGCAAGGACTACAGCATGCAACTGGTGAGGTGAGCAAGAAAGTGGATGCCCCCTCAGGGTAACTAGACAAGAAACAGATAGATTGCCCCATCTTATTTGAGCATGGCCAGCTTTCATTATCACTGTTTAGAGATGAGATGGCTCCCTCAGGGCCACCAGGCAGCCTCTCTCGGTGCACCGGCACTGAGAAGGTGTGCCAGAGGAACAAGCAGTGGTATTGCTGTCCCAGCTACATAAGGGAAAGCTACACCCCACTGCTCACTTGCGTGCTGCAGCACAAGAAATGTGGAACACCTGGCAGGCAGATTTTCTGTGGTTCTCACTTTCACTCCCACCATGAGGCAAAATGAGACATTAAAAGGCAGAGTAGTTTCAACATTAATGCAGCCAGATCCTATCTAATACTAGCACAAATCAGGCCACACTTCTCAATCAGGCTTCCCAACAAGTAGGACCTGAGCATAGGTTTCAAATGGTTACCAGTATGCCCACCCCTTCAGCCTGAGTCCTAGACCCAACACCAGTCAGCTTACAAATAGCACCATTTTCTAAGTGCCATTCACGGGAGAGGCTGAGCAATGATCCCGATCCCTTATAAGGGACTAACCCAGGATGTACTTCAGAGTGTACATATATGCTTCAGTCAAAGGATTCTTCTTTGCAAGCAACCCCAAAGAAAATGGTAGAAGGATCTTGAAGCAATTAGCTTTCAGAGTCTTGGATCACTGGTGGTCTGCCTCTTACTGTTTTCCCCTTGCCTATCAATAGAGTAACCAGTAGTTGGTAGTACTACTATTAATGAAAATAAATTATAAATTCTAGCTATGTCCCAGACATTATGATAAACAATCTTTTGTGGCTTAGCTCACTGAATCCTCATAGAAGTCCTATATGGTAAGAAGTATGAATATTATCATCTCTGTTTTATGAGAAACAGGAGAAAATAAAGGCAAAAGGTGATTAGCTTGGCAAAGGTCAGCCAGCTACGCAGCAGAAGACTGATCATCCAGGCATGGCCCAAGGGTTATTAAACCATGCCCCACCTTCCCTTCCTCATCCTCACTCCCCCAAAGGCCTGTTTGTATAGGACAGAGGATGGTTTTTGTATGCTTAATGGGTCATGAAAAGCAATAAAGAATATGTAGCAAATACCCTAAGTAGCCCACAAAGCCTAAAAAATATTTACCAACTAACATAACAGAAAAGGTTTATCAACCTCTCAATTCTAGACCAGTGGTTCTCCAAATGTGGTCCCAAGCTAATTAACAGCAGCATCACCAGTGAAAAATACCAATTCTCAGGCCCCACCCACACCCACTGAATCAGCAACTTTGGAGATGTGTTGCAGCCTGTACTTTAACAAGACTCCAGGTGATTCTGATGCACACTCAAGTTTCAGAGCCCCTGACCAGGCAGCCTGATTCCAGACCCATACATTCCACCACTATTCAACACCACCACAATGCCCATTACAATGATGCTCAAACTCTATCCTGTACTACTTTATAACATAAGTTCCTCTGCCCCATCACACCCCGCTCTCCCGCGACATACCGGCTGGTCTGCTCATCACCATAAACCATGCACATGCTTCCTGAGGTGCTTCCCAGTCTTTACTAGGCTGCTCCTCCCACCCATCTGGCACATGAGTGCTCTCTATTATGCTGACAATCAAACCCAGCCTGTTTGCCAGGCCCCAGCTTGTCCCACCTGCCTCAGACCACTTTCCCCAGGGCTCCAGCCTGCAGTGCTCCTTTCCTAGTCTTACAACACTTCTGACAATGGAGTACTATTCAACCAGAAAAAAAGAGAAATCCTGTCTTTTGCAGCAACATGAATAAACCTGAAGAACATTATGTTAAATGAAGTAATCCAGGAACAGAAAGGCAAATACTGTACAATCTCACATGCAGAAGCTAAAAAGTTGGTATCATAGGAGATAACAGGTTACTAGGGGATGGGGAGGAAAAGAGGACGGATGAGGATGGAGTGGTCCATGGGTGACAAGTTGACAGCAGGAGTAAGTTCTGGTGTTCTATTACACAGCAAGGTGACTATGGTTAATAATAATGTATATTTCTAAAAGAAACAATTTTAAATGTTCTCACCACAAAAGTAACTATTTGGGGGTGATGTGCATGCTAACTACCCTACTTTGATCATTTCACAATGTATACAGGTATTGAAACTCACAGTGTTCTCCATTATTATGTATAATTGTATCAAATTTTTTAAAAAATTGTAAAGGGGAAATAAAGGAGTATTATGAGTTAAAAAATACCTATCTACCTTGGATTGTTTAAAGTTTCTATGTGGGACTCTATGACATCCTTTAGGGAATCCCCGCACCACAAACACACCTTTTCAGAGAAAGACACTGACCACAGTGGCACAATAAAGTATCTGCTAAGTGAATATGTTGCCTAGGGCACTACAGCACTTTATTCAGCCCTTCTAACTTCAGGCCAAACAGCACCTGCCCTCCTTCCTTCCTCCACTCCTCCTCCCAGTCTGTATGAGTATGGGCTGCCATCAGGCCCTGGTGACTGAACAGTGAACAAGATGGAGTTTCCACCCCATGGGTCTGACACTTTGAAAGCCACACTGCTAACTAGGTGCTGTACCTAGCTCCTCAGGAATTGGTTTGTTTTTTTTCTTTTTTCCCCTTTGGATAACCCATATTCATTACTTAATTTTACCCCAGGGCTGAAGGAATTGTCCTAGGGCAAACAAATGAGGTGCTATATCAAAAAATGAGTTTATTTCACTATTTTAGCAAAGAACCCCAATCACTGGCAGGAATTAGCTGTCCACTTTCAGACAGGAAAACCCACTCTACTTCCTCAATTAACCCTACTCAATAGGCTTCTCAAGCTGTGTCGTTAAAACAAAGAAAAGATCAAGGGCCAGGAACTGAACGATGGCTTCCTTAGAAGATAGAAGCCTTCTCCTCCACGCTTGCCTTGGAGAGGGTCAGACCCACCCAGATGGTGTACTAGATGGGTAAAGAGATGGCCAAAAAAACTCAGCCTCGGTAAAATTATTCCTATTCAGAGACATACAAATTTGAAGTGAAAATCCCGAGCTATGAGGAGTTCAAAGTACAGTTCTGATTAGTGAGGGCCCAGATTTTAAGTGACTATAGAACTGCCAGGAAGCTTCTCTTCTCCAGTGGTACTTAGAGCTTGAAATAATAGAAACTATATTCGCATATACATACCACCCATAAAGAATTACAGTAGAATTCATCTCTACAACTCCTATTAAGGCAACAGAACTTAAGACTTTTCAAAAGCATTATTCAAGAGACACCCCTATCTCTCACAGTCACAGGTGGACAATGAGGAGGATAATGAACAGCCATCCTCACAGAGAGTCTTGGTACCACAAAATGACAATGAGGATCATCAGGAATGACCAGACAACTAACGGGGAAGCCTTAGACTAACAGTGATCAAGAAGCTGTTGCTGGAGCTAAGAAGATGCTTGCCTCCAGACCTAACAGCTGAGTCCTCTAGCTAAGGGCATCCAATGGGCACAGTGGGACTGTACAGTAAATATCTGAAGACCTTGTTGCCAACCAGATTAATGACAGTTCAAGGCCATGACTTCATCAATTCACCTCCAGAGAAAAACTTGTGCACCAAGTCAGTTGGCAGAATTTACCACCTCAATATGCATCCTCCCCACCCCCATCCTCCTACTTTCTAGAAGAGTAACAATCACCTCATTCCTTCCCACTCACTCCTCAACACAACTAAATCATCTTCCACCTTTCTAAAGATGGTCAGAAATCTCTGGCAAAGAAAATGTGTCGATTCTCCTGCTTTAAAAAAAAAAAACAACACACACACACAAGAAACGATGCTCAACATCATTAGTCATTAGAGAAAATGCAAATCAAAACCACAATGAGATACCAACTTCACACTCATAAGGACATATAGATAAGAACAAGTGTTGGTGAAGATGTGGAGAAACTAGGACCATCATCTACCACTGGTGGGAATGTAAAATGGCACAGCCAGTGTGGAAAATAATCTGGCAGTTCCTCAAATGGTTAAACATGGAGTTACCGTATGGCCCAAACAATTCTGCTTCTAGGAATTCTCCCAAGACAAACGAAAATATGTGTCTGCACAAAAACTTGTACACAAAAGTACTCAGCAGCAGTATCCATACTCAGCAGCAGTACTCAGCAGCATTATCCATAATAAACAAAAGTGAAACCAGCCCAATGTGTATGGATAATGGATAAACTGAGGAAATGGATAAACAAAACTGGCATATCCATGCAATTAAATATTATCTGGCTATAAAAAGGAATGACCTGATTATGCTACACACAGATGACTTTTATGCTAAGCAAAAAAAGTCACAAAGGACCACGTATTGCATGATTCCATTTATACCAAATTTCTAGAGTAGGCAAATCTGTAAAGACAGAAAATATTTTAGTAATTGCTTAGAGCTGGGGTATGGAAAATGGAGGAAATGAAAGGTAATAGGTAAGGTTTCTAGGGTTTTTCTAGGGGATAACAAAAAAGGTTCTAAAATTGTGTTGATGGGAACATAATTCTGGGAACATACTAAAAGCCATGGAGTTGTATACTTTTAAATGGGAGGATGGTATGATATGTGTATCATATCTCAAAAAAAAAAGCTGTTTAAAAAAAAAAAGCAAGTCCACCTCTAAAGCTGTGGGGAGGAGGAGGAGTTCTGCTTAGAACAGGCAGATGAGTCCTCATTGGCCCAGCACAGCCAACCCCAGGCTAAGCCAGCACTAAGGGCTGCCCATGGGCCTAGCAACAGAAGGAAATCACAATGATCTATTTCCAGTTCACCACATCCAACTGCTCTTATAATCTCTGGATCAACCTCGAAGGCCCCCCCTTCAGAAGGCTCCTGGCCCACCTTGTCTGGCAAATGCCAATTTCTCAGCCTATCTGAGAACACTGAGCAGCAGCCCACTTTCAATGGAGTGAGAACCAGACCAATGGAGCAGTTCCTCCAGGTGGCCATCCAACATCTCTGCAAGCCCTGTTTCTCACACAAGGGTCTGCCTCCTCAGAGGATAAACAAAGGCAGAAATGCCCATCCCTTCAGAAGTAATGCTAGCTCCAGGCAGAGATTCAGTCTCTTCCAATAGTCCCACAGGACAATTCCATCACAGCTCAATGGTGCCACATTCACACAGGACAGCACAGCTCTAACTTAGTGGTTCCCAGACCTCTTCTGTCTTCACTGAGTGCCACCTGAGCTATTTCATATTCATCTTTAAATGGTGGCTAGGGGGCCTATCTTTAAGTCTGCTGTCTCCACCCAATTTCTTTGGAAAACCCTACTCACATCTCCAGCCTCCCATTTTACCCCACCTCCCGCATAAGGGCTCCAGGGCCCCCTAGACTGAGGAGAACTCCTCTTCCTTGGAGTACTCACAGCAGCGCTCCTTCTGAAAAACCGTTTATCTACTGCTCTTATCTACTCTCTACAGGACAGTCCTGTTTCATCTCGCCTGTGGAGTTTGAGGCCCCCAAATACAAGAAATGCCGGCAATGGCCATGCCTTATACACAGAGGCTGGTGTGCATTAAGTGTTTGGACACTTTCACAAGATGAAAGGACAGGATGGTGAAAATGAGGTGAAGAAATGCAAATCAGCAAAGAACTCCAAGACCTCCTTCTGGTATGAGCCACAGAAGCTGGGCATTCTGACACTACATTTGCACCTTAACCTGTTGCAAGATTTTACCCTTAGTACTGAAAAAAAATCCCTTGAAGAGGCAGAGTTAAACTAAAGTGGATATGATGGTAGTCAGGTATTAACAGAGAAGAAAATTGGAGAAAAACACTCCAGAAAAAAAATTCTAGAGGTGGGCAGGGCAGTGAGATTACAGGAACAAAATACATCGAAGACAAGGGATGGAGGGGAAAACACCAGGGAACCTTTCTCAGAGGCCGCTTGTCTTATCACTGTTATGCTTAGAAGACAGCAGGAAATGACACCTGAAAGGCTGACAAGGAGGAACTGAGAGAACCCTGCCTCAAAACCCTGAAAATCTTTAATCTGCAGCTTGTTCTCCACTGGCATTATGTGATCCTAAGCGTGTCCATCTCAGTTTCTGCATGTATAAAATGGAGAAAGTTCTAGAATCACAGAACACTGCTAGAGCCAGAAGAGTAGGGGTGAGCCACCAAGTTATTGGTTCTCAAACTGTGCTCCAAAGAACATCAAAGATGTTATTCCAGAGGTTCCACAAATGTTTCATTTGACTTTTGGTTTTGTTTAAAATAAGTTTTTAAACATTTGCTTTTTTAAAAACAAGTTTTACATGCCAAATCCTAAGATACTGGAGACAATCAATATACATATCAATTGATACTGCAGAAGATCAGCAAAACTGCCCTGGCTACTTCCGAATCTGGAGTTTAAACTTCAAATTTTCACCTTACTGATCACAAAATTAATGCTTAGTAGTGGTCTAGTTATGTGTATTTTAAAATTCAGGCCCATTTATCTATTCATATGAAATTGTATCACAAAAACACTACCCTAATTAAATGTCAGGTGAGAGTTGGTCACACATCTTAAGGTTCCAAGGCTGACTTCCGCGTTATGACAATTGTCTTTAGATATTAATAATTCAACTTTTAAAACAATTTCTACTACTTCTCTTTTTGGTCTCCATCTCAATTTACATTGAAAGCAACTTCAAGTGTTTGGCAAATTATTTTTTAAAATAGTCACTCCCCTTCATAATTGGATGAATCTGGGCTGCTTCTACTCTGAACCAAAACACAGTGCAGAAATCAACTGGGTGCTAACCTTGCAATGACTGCCCAACATCTTCTAAAACCCCCAGTTTTGTGCTCACCACAGAACCACATCTTGCTGGTCTAACAATCAACTTTAAAAGGAAACATGATAAATTAAAATGTATAAAATAGCTTTTTTACAGACTGGAAGACTACATCTGGTTTTGCTTAGGGATCAAATGCAAACACTCAATTTTCAGAGGAAGACCATGAGGCCAGAAAATGTTATGTTTTCCAGTTAGAATCAGAATCAAACCAGCACCCCAGTCCTGCTCCTAATACTATATGGCCTGTGCCAAAGCAAGGTGAGTCACCAGCTGCATGCAGAAATTCAGAGAGGAAGAGACCTCTCTGTATGAAATGCAAAACAGAAACCAAAGTCCAGTAATATTAAGAAGCTGTGAGTCTAA
This sequence comes from Cebus imitator, assembly GCF_001604975.1. Classification (NCBI taxonomy): domain Eukaryota; kingdom Metazoa; phylum Chordata; class Mammalia; order Primates; family Cebidae; genus Cebus; species Cebus imitator. Next base: position 5,284,586 of record NW_016107410.1, on the reverse strand, counting down.
TGTCTCACCAATCTGAAGGGTTAACAGAATCAACACATGAAAGGGAGAAAAATACACATTTACAGAATTACTGGTATAAGGAAGACAGATGGAACAGGGACGCGGGGGGCAGTCTTCATCTAAATGCAGTTGGTATTAAAAGGAGAAGCAGAGGAGGAGGAAGGGACAGGCAAAGCAGCTTTCTCTTCTAAAATAAATCCAAATTCCTGGGAAGAAGCTCTGAGGTCATTCACTCCCCCAGATGGCCCAGTGCCACCAACCTGATAGAGCCCACTCAGCAGGTGCCCAAAGCTCAACTGTGAATCCCTGACAGCTGTGATGCCACCGACTCTCTTCTAGCTCTAGGTAGCAAAGGAGCTCAGGAGCAGACAGGGGTGCTGCCCAAGAACAGGTATGAACAGAGACCCTTCACTTTCAGGACCTGGGTTGTTTTTCTTTTTTTTTTTTTTTTTTTAATAAACAGGAAAAACACATTCTAAGTGAAAACAGCCTTTAGAACTGGCTAAACTAGTCTTATTTTAATTAACTAGCTGAAAGACACCAGCTAAAAACAACACACCTTTGATATCTTGGGAAGGCTGTTTGAATATCTGGGTTTTAAACAGCACCCCCCCCCACTTATATTTGAAGTGATCAAAACAAGACAATCCTGTACCCAGAGTTTTCATTCATCTTGCTACATGTGCATTTTTCCTGTGGGCAGGGAAAGGAAACCTCCAATGCCACCCACCTGAAGTGGTTATTTGTCTTACAGTTATGCCATCCACTCAGTGGAGTTCAGGGCTCCATATCTAGCATCAATAGCAAAATAAATTTCCAAACACTGTGTCTGGTGAATCTGGGTCCAGAACATGCACTCTCCTTCCTGCCCTATCTATTCCCAGGTTCTGCCACACAGACCCCAGCTCACAGGCAAAGCAGCTGTAGGCCTAAGCAAAGCAGGCCACTAGAGGGCGTGGAAGGGGAAGAGAAAACAAACATTTGATGATTTTACCCTCACTTCAGTCTCCTGGGTGTGCACATTACTGGCAGGTGGACAAAAGGGAACGCGGACAAGAATGAGAAGGAAGCTGTTGCTGTTGGAGCAGATAAGATCTTCACATGTTCTGTGAGTTTCATTCATCAGGCCCATACGATATTCACAGTTGACAGAATTTCCCATCAACAAAAAAAGGAAGCAGCAACTCCAAGAATTTTGAAAACATCTACTAAACCAAAACAAAACACAGGTCCCTGAAAATGAAATAAATTGCTTTAATCCAATGTTTCTCAATCTTTGCACAGCTGACATACAGGTATGAATAATTTTTTGTTGTGGGGAGCTATTAGATGTTTAGCAGCACTGCTGGCCTCTAGCCACTAGATGCCATTAGAGCCCTCCAATAACCCTCTACAATTAGGGGGTTGTGAAAATCAAAAAACATCTCTCAACTGTGCCAAAACTGCCTCAGTTGACAGAGACTGCCTTACCAATCAACAAGATTGTATCTACCTGCTAGAAGATGCTCAGACAGGTTCTGCCCATGTGACCAGGTTGCAGAGTGAGACAGAAGTAAACCAAGGTGAACCTGGTAGCCCATCGCCACCCCTGCCTGTGCTGAGGCTGTGGAAGGCCTCAGAGTGAAGGAAGGCGGCCAATTCCTGATGCTGTCTCAAGGTGACTGATAAATGAGTCTCATTTTCCCCACGTCTCCCAGTGCTGTCTGGGCACCAACTGAGAATCTCATTCCTAGCCTAGCTGTGCCCAATTTACTAATGAGTATAAGGCACTTGGTCTCTGCTCCAAAGATCCAGTCCATAAATCAATGAGCATAGAGAAGGCAGCTTTGAAGACGACAAAATCTAGATGATGTTTCATCAGACAGCCATAAAAAAGCCCTAGGATTGTCACCTGGCTTCCGGCCCAGGAAAGCATGGACAGGCTTTAAGACAGGTCGATAATGACTCTCTAAGAAAGAAAGAAAGAAAGAATCGTCTGTGAAAAGATCACACAGCATGTCAATTTGTCGGGTAGGTTTCCTCAACGTTGAATGAAAATACTCAAAAGATTCGCTTCCACTCTCAAAGGACTGTAAAGCCACAAAGAAATTTTATAATAAGGGTTAAAATGCACCTTTTCTCTAAGGATCAGACTTCTGGAAACTCTCTACATCTAGGAAAAAAACAAGAATGACAACAGGCCAAAATGGCCCCAGTAATAAAGAAAATCACAGTCACAAAAATCACCACACTTATTTCAGAAATATGGATAATGCCTTCAAGATAAGGCTCATTATTTAACAACTGCTTCCTGAACCCTCCGGCCCAATCACACCGATCCCTAGTAACCCTCTCCTCCACCAAGGGAGGAGCACGGGCTGGGTGCTGGCCTTCCTCAGGAGTGTTCTAGCTGCCCTATTTGTAGAAACCGAAGAGTCCTCCCCAAATTTGATTTGGTTTAAAAATTGCACTAGCTAATGGCTGAGGAAACACATGTGTATCCACACACATGCACTATCTGAAGTGACCACTCAGGCTTATCCAACTTAACCTTATAAAGAATTTCTCATCACTTGTAAAATAAAGTTACGGTAGTCAAGCCACTTGATCACACAGCCCCAAGCTCTAACAGACCCAGAGTCATAAAAGCCAAGGTCTGAATTTTCTTAGGGAAGAAATCACTGGTCAGATGATAGTTGGTGAGTTCACTCATTCCTTAATGTATACAGCAAGGTCAACTCTCCCAAACACTGCCAATAACTTGGGTCATCCTCACTGGATTCTGGTCACAAACTCTCAGTGTGCACAAATGATAAACCAGCTCAAGCTAAAACGGAGCATCTCAGGAGAGTTTCCTGCCTTCAGGGCTTAGAACTGACTAAATCAGGACCTCCCAACTCTGATGTACATAGAATCACCTCAACTGCTTTTTAAAACATAGAGATGCCCAGCTCTCACACCCAAAGATTTTGATTTACTTTGTCTGAGGTGTGGCCCAAGCAGAGGCATTTTTATTTTAAGCTGCTTAGATGATCTTGACACACAGCCAGGCATAAGAACTAGTAAAAGACATTCCATAACAACTCTATCGGCCCTATCCAGTGAAGCCCAAAATGTGGTCCATTCTGGAATTTCAAGAGATAAGCTGTCTGCTCTTCCCCCATCCCACAAATTCAGAGTCACTGGCTTACTAGGTAATTCATCTGCCAAGGTAGGCTTGTTTTCTCCTTAAAGTAATCATAAGTTGGTCTTATGAGGTCAATGCCGTGCCTGAGGAGCCAGACTTTCAATAGTCAGTCTACCACAGAGCCTTGTTAGATCATCCCACACTATGATCTGTAGAGAATAATGCTAAACTAATACAGCTGTATTAACCTCTCCTGGGCATTTGGCTCCAAAGATGAGAAATGATTTGAGGCTAGCCTAATGGCCTCAATGTCTACAATGCTTTTAGCAACCGGCAAACTCTCGTCTATGGAGAGGTAGCACTGAAATGATCTGGTAGATTGTTAGAAATGCAGACTCTTAGGCCCAACTCCAAAACAACAGAATCAATTGGTGTTTATAACCAGACCACAAGGATATTTGTTTGCCTGAGAAGCACTGCTCCAATACTGCGTAAGTTTATTTTTATATATTTTTTCCAGTTATGTTTCTAGATATCTAAATTTATCTTATCTAGAATAATAAGAGCAGTGGCATATCAGATCCTAATTTCCAGTGAAGGATGACAGAGAACATGGCACAATTCTCCTTTTTAAAACACATACAGAACTTATATCACTTTTGAATAAGTTAGATGTACATCTTAAGCTGAGATGAGCATTATATACATAAACGGCGTAGTTTAACCATTGTGAAGTAGGAGTGCCTACAGGACAACCGGTCCTGCTTTCTAGTTGCTGACAAAAAGCAAAGGTTTTGATCCATTAGGTTAAAATCAAAGACACAGCTTGGATACATGTTTTCCAACATCTAACTCTGATAAAGCAAATAATTCCACACAGCAAAGCACCTTATGCAGCTACCCAACATACACCTTGCACTGCTCAAAGTTCAACATCATGGGGGTTTGAGTTTTTACTGTTTTATAATTGCCAAAATGCTCTCTTTAGAACAAGTGCTTTGCAATCACAAGTACTTTCCCAGTTGACTTCAAAGTGAAACAGCCTTCAGCTGAGATAAACATGCTCATTAGGTGCCTTAATTTTGCGTAAGAGTATTTCAACCAATGGTTAAAAGTTTCTGGAAATGATTCTAATTCCGATATTTTCCAGGGTACTTCAGTGACTTCATAGTCCCTCAAAGTCTTTCAAAATTTGGTTGAAAGAAACTGTATTTGAAAGATGACTTAAGAGATACACAATCCATCCATTGTTCTAGATCAGCTTTGCCCAACCTCTTATGATCAGTGAGCCTTTTAACAATAATGTACAATCTCTCACACACACACTCCCACCCCTTAAGAACTTTTTAGTCATTTCTCAGTGTTTACATATATGTAAGAATATAGGGTATTAAAGTCATAATCCATTTCTGAAACAAGGTATTAAAAGTTTATGAAGTTCATTTTGATACCATCTTTACTAATGTTCCAAACGATTAATGGCAAATTACCTTTTGCCTATTTAACCTGTAACACACAGCATTTAATTTAATTATGTTGGTAAAAAAGTATGCCAATAAAATTCATTCTGAATTTATGTACTTGTTAGTGCGTATCTGGTGTGAGGACCAAATGCATATTCAAAACAGAGAGCAATCCACTTACCACCCCCAACTAGACAAACTGCCAGTGTTTGCATTTTTTACATCTGGACTTCAAAACAAATCAAAGAGTTTATAAAAGAACTCACTGCTTCCTTTGAACATGTTTTCCGGCAGAACATTCACCCCATTTCCCAGGAAGAAACCATAGTGGGGAACTATGCCTCCTCCTTCTTTGGGGTACTCACAGTTCCTCCAGAGGAGGAAGGACAGCACTTCAGCTTTAAGAGGCTGCTGGACACACACTCTGTTCCTGCTCCCATGGGTTAAATGGGCAGAGCCCACCAACAGATGCTTAGCCATCACCTGAGTGGCTATGAAGGCTACATTTAGGGTGGATAAGGAAGTCTTATACCCAAAACACATCTCCCATCTTTGCTTTACACTAATAAAACTGGTGCTGTATTTTTATTTTTGTCTAGCTTCGAAGTTTCCTTTAGTTCAGAACCCAGAAGGGAAGAAGGATGTGATTAACTGCTGTCTCCCATGCCTCATAAGTTTATTTGTATATATTTTTTCCAGTTGTTTCTAAATATCAGGCTAAGACAGGCGGTTTTCTGGCAACTATTTGAAAGCATTCCTCCATGAATAACACATTGCAGGTATATGAATCTTTAGTCCTAATAAATTAAAAGACAAAATGACTACAACAGTCATATTTTGATTTCTAAATACTGATTTTTTAAAAACTACTATCAGAAATGCCAAAAGATTTTTGGTCAGATGAATGCAACTTCTGACTACAGGGAAAATAACATGGAGGAAAGTCAACAGAATTCTCATATATTCCTCAACAATTTATACTTCAGTCTAACTTTTCCTAATGCATCCTGTCTTTAAACAACACTCCATTAAGAACATAAATTTTTTTTATTATAATGTAACATATAATGGTCCAAAACCTCACAGATTGCTAGTGTAGATCACTCTTCCAACTACAACTAAATACCATATCTAAGCTCTTGATAAATATTGGTAGGCTTTCACTCTCTTCCATCTTGAGGGGAGATCAGGGATTATATACATAAATACATACTTTATGTCCGTCAAAAATACAAATGTTAAAAAATACATCACACTTTCATTTCCTAATGAAAGCTCAGGGCACCCTCAAAAACCCCTAAGGGGTGAGAGCCCCCAGATGGCAATCACCGCTCCAGCTGTTCCAAATTCCTGCAATTGGCCTGACCCTGGACCACATATTTTATAAGAGATTTTCAAAGCAATGTATATTTGACCTCAAATACAAAGCAGTAAAAGAACGAACAGAAAGTCCAGATGAAACATACCATTGGGTTTACTGTAAACATGTCAAAGGTTCTGCAATTTTCTTTCATCTTCATATCAAGAATATTCATCTAGGTATCTGAACAACTGGCTAGGTTTTACTAGATCGACACACTACAGCATAACTGACAGTGCTTCCCTCTTCAAGAGGGCTGGCAGGAAAAGCTCACCATCCACTTCCAGGAAGTAAAGCAGACTAATTTTTTTGTATAAATCCTACTCCTGACTCATTTTCCTACTCTTTTCACCTTGTTTTTTTTCTTAATGTTAAATGTATTTTTATCTTCTTGTATTACATGTTTTATTCCTTTTTGGAACATACCCTAATTAAACAAAAAGAACAACATAGCTGTGGTAGACAGAATACTGGCTCCCCAAATCCATCCACATCCTCATCCCCAGAATCTACATGGCAAAGGGAAATCAAGGTATTAGATGGAATTAAGGTTGTTAATCAGCTGACCTTAAAAGGGGAAGAAGATCCTAGATTACCCATGTGGGCTCAATGTCATCACAGGGTCATTAAAAGTAGAAGAGGCAGCCGGGCGCGGTGGCTCACACCTGTAATCCCAGCACTTTGGGAGGCCGAGGCGGGTGGATCACGAGGTCAAGAGATCGAGACCATCCTGGTCAACATGGTGAAACCCCGTCTCTACCAAAAAGACAAAAAATTAGCTGGGCATGGTGGTGCGTGCCTGTAATCCCAGCTACTCAGGAGGCTGAGGCAGGAGAATTGCCTGAACCCAGGAGGCGGAGGTTGCGGTGAGCCGAGATTGCGCCATTGCACTCCAGCCTGGGTAACAAGAGCGAAACTCCGTCTCAAAAAAAAAAAAAAAAAAAGTAGAAGAGGCAGTCAGAGGGTAGATCAGAAGGAGGTCAACCTTGAGTTCTTTCCTCAAGACCGCTCAGACTATTAAGTGGTTTGCATAAATCAAGGTCATTAATTTAACAAGTCTGGTTATTTGGTTTCTCCAATAACCTTTGGTTCTTCTAGTAGTAATCAGATTCGGAATTTTAGAAGAATGAGGGAGCTCCCTAACAAAGGTGACAGTTCCCAAAAGTAATTGATAATACTAAGGGGAAAAGCTCAAGATATACAGAGCAGAAAAGAACAATAGTGTGGGGCCATATTTCTTTTTTTGTTGTTTGTTTTTGAGACGGAGTTTCACTCTTGTCGCCCAGGCTAGAGTCCAGGGGTGGAGTGACCTCAGCCCACTACAATCTCTGCCTCCTAGGTTCAAGTGATTATCTTGCCTCAGCCTCCTGAGTAGCTGGGATTACAGGCATGTGTCGCCATGCCTGGATAGTTTTGTATTTTTAGTAGTGACGGGGTTTCACCATGTTGGCCAGGCCGGTCTTCAACGCCTGACACCTCAGGTTATCTGCCCTTCTTGGCCTCCCAAAGTGCTAGGATTACAGGCACAAGTCACAGAGCCTGGCCTAGGGCCATATTTCATCAGGGCAACAGCCTTATATATCTCAAAACTGCCTGGAAGCATCACACATTGACACCACATCTTTCCTAAACATGATGTAATACAGAGTTGGGGGATGATACCAGAAAATTCTTACAGCTGAACTCCTGACAAGGATAGATAAATAAGACATGACAAGGGTGGGGAAAGCACAGATAAGGTCAAATGCCACATGTGTCATTTGCTATCACATTGCTTCTCCTCTGAACCTCTCTTCTATGTTACCACCGAACTTTATGCTCTATAAAGGTAAGATTATCTTAATTACCGCTGTAAGAAAAGCTACCAATTACGGACAGTGACCCTTAACAGACATTCTCTCTTCTAATGCTCACTCTAAGCCTACAAAGTAGGTGCTGACTATTTCCATTCAGAGTAGGGGAAATTGAGGCACAAAGAACTAAGCAACCTGTTCAATGTCACACAGTTACAGGTAGCACAGCTGTTGGAGACTGGGCATCTAACTCTTTAATCAGTGCTCTCTAGCGCCTCAGTACCTCTCAGAGAACTTCGTAATCAGAAGGTCTTGAAACTTATGAAATGAATAAATGGAACAAGTCTAAAAAAAAAAAAAATGAGAGGAGGCCAGGTGCAGTGACTCATGCCTCTAATCCCAGCACTTTGAGAGGCCGAGGCAGGCAGATCAGGAGATCAGGAGTTTGAGACCAGCCTGGCCAACATGGTGAAACCCCGTCCCTACTAAAAATACAAAAATTAGCTGGGCGTGGTGGCACACATCTGTAATTCCAGCTATTCCAGAGGCTGAGGTAGGAGAATCTTTTGAACCTAGGAGGCGGAAGTTGCAGTGAGCTGAGATCACGCCACTGTACTCCAGCCTGGTGACAGAGCAAGATTCCCTCTCAATAAAAGGATGGGGGCATTAAATCATTGATTTATGCAAGATGAGTTCCTTTGAGTGATAGGCTTCTCTCCCCCCCTTTTGGTTTGTACCTGGAAATTTAAAAACAAAACATCCCAGATTATCTTGCAAACATTTACTTAGCCAGTGGAGCATCTCTGCTAGGAGGTGTCTTGCCTTCCATGACAGAGAGTAGAAACCAGAATGGCCAAGTGGGAAGTCTCACAGGAGAGACTTAATTTCAAAGACATTAGGAGGTGCAAGTAAAATTTAGGCAGTGAGCAAAACAATTCTTTCAGACCTCAGCAGCCAAGTACAGACCAAGAGGGTAAAAATTCTCTCTCTCTCTCTCTCACACACACACACACACACACACACGCACACGCACGCGCACACACACACACACACACACACTCCTTCTGTGTAACCTACCTACCTACTTACCTTAAACTGCAGAGGTTACCCTGAAGATAAGGAGAGATTACTAGCACATTTCTGGAGTTTAGAAAGATATCAAATCTTACTATATTTTTCTTGCAATTATATCAGAGTGACATTAGAGTAGCTTCCATAGGATGAAAACTATACAAAAAGGTGGTAAGGGGCCAACTAGAGAGCTGCAACCTCATCAGACAAATATTTATTAAAGGGGCTTGCTGGGTGCTCCCAGTGATGCTAAAGTACTGAGGAGAAAACACCTAGGGTACAAGACAGAGTCCCTGCACTTAGAAACATCCTCCAACCATGTACACACCCACCCACCCACCGCCCCCAGAGAACAGCCATAACACGCTGAAATCAGGGCTCTACTGATGGGTCCCTGTATTAGTCTGTTCTTACGCTGCTAATAAAGACATACCCAAGATGGGGTAAATTATAAAGGAAAGAAGTTTAATTGACTAACCCTTCAGCATGGCTGGTGAGGCCTCAGGGAAGGGGAAGCAAACACATCCTTCTTCACATGGTGGCAGCAAGAAGTGCCAAGCAAAAGGGGGATAAGGTCCTTATAAAACCATCAGATTGCATAAGAACTCACTATCACGAGAACAGCATGAGGGTAACCGCCCCTGTGATTAAATTACCTCCCACAACACATGTGGATTATGGGAATGACAATTCAAGATGAGATGTGGGTGGGAACACAGCCAAACCATATCAGAGACTCTTCTGAGCTGCAGAGAAGCCTCAAGAGGTTTCAAGGAGATCCTGTGGCCTAAGCTGGGTGTCATCCTTCAAATTCCTCCAACTAATCTCAAGGTCCAGGCTAGACACCAGGAATAAACGGTGAAGAAAAGAAGTTCCTGAAACCAAAGCTCCAAGCTTTCTCTGCAGTCATGGGACCTGTGAAGAACAACTCTAAACACTGCACAGAGTACCAGGGCTAGGGGCAGAACTTTGAACAAGTCACTTGTCTCAAAACCTTGGTTTTGTCTGCCCTTAAAATTAAGCAGCAGAAATAGGTGGTGTCTGAGGTTCTTTCATTTTAAACTTAACTGAGAAAAACAGGTTTGTATTGAAAATTTGAATGTTTTCAATAATTCAGGATGACACTGATAGCCTAGAATGTGATCACGGTAGGAAAAGGAAGAGGAGCAACAGACAGAAACTGAGTTTCAGTGAGAATTAGAGATGAATGAAGTCACTATGCAAAACAGAAAACCAAAGCTAATTTGACTCTGCCTCCTCCCCTTTTATCCCTTTCCTCAAATACACTAAATCTGTCACTTGCCTCTCATGACACTAGATTTATAAGCCCATTAAAAATACTTTATAATCACTCCATGCAAAAAAAAAAAACACCCCTATTATTATAATGATTTAAATGCCTACAGCAATACAGCAAGATCTAAGGGGGAGTTTATTAATACCTTAGCAAAACATGCCATGAATACATCATTTGGATATTCATGTTTTTAAAGTGGCTGATTTTTCCCAGGGTGTTCAGTTAACATTTAGCTCATCGTGTTACTGGCCCTACCAACTGGATTAGGTTATTTTCCTCAATTCCGTGGCTCTTCTCTCTCTCCATCAAAACCCAGCCCAGGATCAAGCTGAGGTACCAGTATCTCAACGCTCACTGGACATCACAATCATGCTGGAAGACCTTTTAAATACAAACGGCAGCCCTCCCCCCGAGGTCGTAATTCAATTGGTCTAGACAGGGCCAGAAAAGCAGTATAATTTTAAGTACCCCAAGAGACTCTAAGGTGTAGCCAGAGTTGAGAACTATTGAGCTAAGCTAACCATTTTCCCAGGCCAATAAGCGCGTAGAAGGGTACTGAGGGAAGAGAAAAAGGTATGAGGTGGGGGAGCATGGCAGAGAGGCAGGGGCTGTGTTGAACCAAGGACCAGGCACCCCTCTGTTAGGGCAGCCAAGACTGCCTGGGTTAGCCAGATCTTCCAATTTTCCAAAGAAGCCAGAAACCCAGAGTTTTGGTCAAATCTGCATATTTTTTAATGCTAGTGCTAACTTAAATTTTTTTAAAAAAATTCTGGGTGGCCCAAATAAAACACATCTGCAGCCTTCTTTACAACCACCACCCTAAGTACTTGAAGCTGTGGAAGTCTTAAAGACTGAAGCAAAGATACAAGACCCTGGATTGAAAGCAGTTTACAATCTCCCTCACCTGCTCAGCCTATGATAGGTGTTACTTTATCCCAATTGCTCAACTACTCTGGACTTTCTAAACAGTAGCTGGTATTGTTCTCATTCAAATACTGACTTCTGATCAGCACTTTCAAAGGATTCTGAGCACTGGCTTCCAGCCCTCAAGTTCACCACCCAACACAAGCTTATGATTTAGTCACACCTCACTGCTAATCCTAAGAAACCGGAAGGAAATTTAAAAGCATCTGGTGACAGAGAAGCAGGCCTCAGAATCCAGAAAGCCTAAGTGACTTCCCCAGGGCCACAAAGACTATCAAAGTAGGGTAAACAAACTTGTCCCCTACTTGGTTGCCCTACTTGAAGGATAGGGCCACATTGCTGTGTCTTGTGCATGCAACCCTATAGTCTCATAATTCTTGATACATACATCCATTTGACTTTTTGCTTTACGATCTGCTCCCTGTTGAGATTCAAACTTTTCTTGAAGGAAAAGATTCAAATATTTCTATGAACTGACTACTTAATATTTGTTGGGAAAAGTCCTTGTAGCCCCCTTGGTCAGTAAACATGGCTGCTGGTGGTACCCTTGGAAACTACAGGCATCACTGCTCCAGGAGTCTCTTGGAAGAACCTGTAAGCCTTGACTCCCACCAACCTCTGCCCGTACCCCTAGCCTCCTTCTCAGCCCCCAACAACTGCTTCATCACATCAACAACAAGGCAGGAGAAACACAGATAAATGAAACACATGAGGAACTTTCAACAGATTGTTTTCTTCTCTCTTTGAACCACAAAGTCTCTTTGCTCTAATGAGTCATCACCCATCACGAAAGGACGTATCATCTAGTATTCTGAATTCTCCACTCAGAGATACACTTCAGAAGACAGCTTCTCAGCTGTGAAAGAAGTTGGCCTTTGCAATCCTCTCTTAGAAGCCTGCTTTGGAATTATTCAAGAGAGCAAGATCCAAATCTAGAATGCTGTGCATGGATGGAGAGGCAATCTAGTGTGGTAGAGAGGCTTGGCAATTAGATCCAGATTAAAATCTCTGCACTGACATAAGCCAGCCCTGTGCCCCCTTGAAGTTACAGAAATGAAGATCCAGTTTCCTCATCCATAAAATGTCTACCTGCAGGGTTTAAATTTGCAAAGGGCCTAGTCTAGTGACTGATCCTTGATGAGAGATAGGTGTTACTGGAGAAGTCTCATGACTCCTACAATGAGCCCCAGAGGCCTCTGCGAGCAAAGTGGAAGGACCAAGCCTTCTGCCTGATCTAAATACATTAAAATCTGCCTTTGCTGACCTAGTTTTATTCTGAAGCAGGTTGTGGTTTTCTTTATCCCCTTCAGTTCCTTTTCTCAAAGGATGTAAGCGTATCTGTGTGAAACACACACAAAAATGCACCAAGTGTCAGCAAAATGTTACTGCAACTGATACAAGGGAATTTTCTATCTTGTCCATCAGTTTTGATGAGGAAGCAAAGCAGACTAGCCCAATTCCTAGTATGGGTAAAGATTGTTACTTCAAATAATTTTCTGGGTCAGCACCTAAAAGTCTGAAATCCATTCCACTAAATTCATTATGATCCAAAATAATACTTCATCTCTCAAAACAAAACTACACTCTGATTCACTGCATAGAGTCATTCCCTGGAAGACACTGTATTTGAGAATTATTACTAAAACAAATCCGGAAAACAAAACAAAAAGCCAGCTTGAACCCTTATATTTTATGATCTACATAAGATAAAACAAAGCCACATTTACACATACCTGGAAAACAATTAACAATGACATATTAAGCTAACTGAATCTTTTATTCGAGAAGAGTCAATGTCTATACTACTCTTCCAGCATAAAACCTGTTGTGGCAGTTCTAACTTTTTAACTTAAGAGAGTTATGACCTCAGGTCACTAGACAGAATTACCTTACTCCAATGTATTCTTGGCAAGCTCTTTGGGGATATAATTCACTCTACAAGGAAAAACTGGTAGTTGCCACCAATCTCTCTCACACATGTACATACAAGACACACCATAACTACCACCACACACAGAATCAACACCACCCACGCCATTCCTAAATAAGAATGTGTCCCAGTTAAGAAATAATCCGCCGGGCGCGGTGGCTCACGCCTGTAATCCCAGTACTTTGGGAGGCCGAGGCGGGTGGATCACAAGCTCAAGAGATCGAGGCCATCCTGGTCAACATGGTGAAACCCCGTCTCTACTAAAAATACAAAACATTAGCTGGGCATGGTGGCGCGTGCCTGTAATCCCAGCTACTCGGGAGGCTGAGGCAGGAGAATTGCCTGAACCCAGGAGGCGGAGGTTGCAGTGAGCCGAGATCGTGCCATTGCACTCCAGCCTGGGTAACAAGAGCGAAAACTCCGTCTCAGAAAAAAAAAAAAAAAAAGAAATAATCCAACATCTCATGTTAGCAGGAAGTGCCACACTCCTACCTGGCAAGAGAAATGGGCATTAAAAAAACATTGCATAGGTCTGTGGTCTATAAAAAGTAACCTAATAACATTAATTTTTTGGTTTGGTATTGTAACAGAGCATAAAATTTGGGGAAAGATGGGCCCGTGGGTCTCTTTGTACTAGTTTTATAACTTCCTGTGGAATTATTTAAAAATAAATTGTTTTCTAAGTATAACTTACTAGGTATTATCCTATTTGGGGAGATTTTTCAAGATACAGAAGCCATTTCCCAAGGCCCCGCTTCAGCTTATGGGTCCAGGATAGGATCTGAAGGAATGTGTTCTCTTTCAGGGTCCATGAGGGGGCGTAGCTTTAAGGGCAAGAATTTCCTAGTGCCATGCCCCCCTCCCATCTCTCTCCATCAGGGAGATTCAACAGTTTATGTTTGAATTTCACGGGCGCGGGAAAAAACTAAAAGTCAATCACTCCAGCAGAAGTCCTAAGGAACTCCTTTCATCGGCCCAGGGTCTTGGAGGAGGTGGGGGTTTCTCCCAGAATAAAAGTCCGTGTTCCCTCACCTGCGCCGGATTTCCATCTTTCTGGAACCCCAGCTCCCTCCGAGACTTCCCCTCTGCAATCCCCTTCTATACTCTTCATGGAAGCCTTTCTCTTTTTCTTCTTTCCTTCTCTTTTCTCTACCTAAATAAAACCACCTTTCTGCAACACTGTTTTGGGTCCGAAATTTTACTTTGCGAGCATACGGTGCAGCTGAAGCGGCCCCACTGTTTATTCTTTAAGAGGTTGAAGGCCAAGAACCCACAACATCCAAAAAGAAACCCGGTTACAGATCTACACCTAAATACTTTGAAAAGGGCTCTGGGTCCTAGATGATTCTGAAACTCCTTCCCTATTCAGTAAGAACCACCACCAAATGGGAGGTAAATCACTGAAGACATTTAACAGTGGTGAGGCTGCCATATTTGATATTGGCTGCTGTGTAGAGGATAGGTTTGAAGGAGGCAAGGTTGGAGCCCAGTGGGGTGGCTCATGAAAATCTGGGTGAAAAATGAGTCCAATAAAGGCCTGAACAGGTAGTGGCAGTCATAATAAGAAACCAGGAGCTAAAAACATGTAAGGGGTCAAATCAGCAGGACAATGGGCAATGACTGACGAACTGGAGGGAAGGGGGAAGGAGGAGGAGGAGTATGGAATGAACACTAGGTTTCCAGCTTGGGCAGCTGAGGAAAAGGTGACATGTCATTCATCAAAACAGGAAAATGGAGGAGCTGGTCTGTTAGGGAGCATGGCTGTCTGGAGGTTCCACAGATCAATAGTGCTATATAATATACTGCAGACAGAACCATCTTTGTCTAGAGAGGCAATTCCTTCTTCCTCATCTCACTGGGTGGAAAGTACCAGGAGACAGACAACTTGGCACAGCAAGCAAGAAAGGCCAGTCACTGCTCAGCCATGTCAGTCACTTGGCTCTGCCCTAGTCAGATCATTCTCACAGCCAGCAACAAAGCCAGACATGTGACCCCAAATACCTCCAGTGGGTAGAGAGCTACTCAACCAAGCTGCTCCCCTCAGGCTCTAGAGGTTCTGGGCTTCTAACATGTCTATTAAAAGGACTAAACTCCAGAGGGTAGACAAGGGGAACCATCCATCAAGAAATCAAGCGACTACTCGTGTCACTTTGCCATAATCTCTTTAAGAAATGGTGTTCCAAAGTGAAAGGAAGAATTCTACATGAGAGGACATCAAGAAGGCCTATGAAGATCCTCACATATGAATTTGTACACTGCTACACAGGAAGTATTTACCACCCACCACAGAGGAATGTGGTTTATTTGCTAATTATTTGCCTAGGTTATAAACCTTTTTTCGTAACAGTTTGCTGAGGTAAAATTCACATCCCATACAACTAACCAATTTAAAATGTGTAATACAGTGGTTTTAACTGTGCTCAGAGTTGTATAAGCATTATAACAAACAGTTTTATAACTGTTCTCCCATACAAGTGCTAACCAGGCCCAACTCTGCTTAGCTTCCAGTATCAGAACAGATTGGACACATTCAGGGTAGTGTGGCTGTAGCGAATTTCATGTAACATTTTATCACACCCAAATGAAACCCATGACCTTTAGCTACTACCTCCTAACCCCTCCTCCTCCCCTCCAGCTCTAAGCAGGCATTAATCTACTTTAGTGTCTCTATAGATACGCATATTCTGGACACTTGATATAAATGGAATCATATACAGTGTTCTTTGGCAGGTTTCTTTCACTTTCTTTCACAAGGTCCAACGTTGTAGCATATATCCGTATTTCATTTTGTTTATAGCCAAATAACATTCCATTGAATTGAGATGTATCATATTTTGTTGATCTATTCATCAGTTGATGCTATTATGAATAAAACTGCTATAAGCATTGTGTGTGTGTGTGTGTGTGTGTGTGTGTGTGTGTGTCATTCCCCTTGAGTATATACCTAGGGGTAGAATTACTGGGTCATATAACTCTGTATTTAACGTTTTGAGGAACTGCTAAAATGTTTTCCATGGTAGCTATACCACTTTACATTCCCACCAGTGTGTGAATGTTCCAATTTCACCATATTCTTGCCAACACTCATCTGTCTCTTTTTTTTCTTTTTTTTTGAGACGGAGTTTCGTTCGTTGCCCAGGCTTGAGTGCAATGGCGCGATATCGGCTCACCGCAACCTCCGCCTCCTGGGTTCAGGCAATTCTCCTGCCTCAGCCTCTCGAGTAGCCGGGACTACAGGCACGCGCCACCATGCCCAGCTAATTTTTTTTGTATTTTTAGTAGAGACGGGGTTTCACCATGTTGACCAGGATGGTCTCGATTGCTTGACCTCGTGATCCACCCGCCTCGGCCTCCCAAAGTGCTGGGATTACAGGCGTGAGCCACCGCGCCCGGCCTCATCTGTCTCTTTTAATTGACAAACAATAACTGTACATAGTCAAGGGGTACAGTGATGTTTTAATACACAGAATGTACAAAGAGTAGATTAGGGTGATCACATATCCATCATCTCAAATATTTACCATTATGTTGGGAAGGTTCAAGATCCTATTTGAAACTATGTATTACAGTTAACTATAGACATCCTACAGTGGTACAGAACACTAGAACTTATTTCTCTACCTAGCTGTAATTTTGTATCCTTTAACACAGGGGTCCCCAACCCCAGGCCATGGACCACTGCCAGTCCTTCGCCTGTTAGGAACTGGGCCACACAGCAGGTGAACAGCCGGCAAGTGAGTATTATCACCTGAGCTCCACCTCCTGTCAGATTACCAGCTGAATGAGATTCTCACAGGAGCACAAACCCTATTGTAAACTGCACATGTAAGGGATCCAGGCTGCATGTTCCTTATGAGAATCTAATGCCTGATGATCTGAGATAGAACAGCTTCATTCCAAAACAACCCTCGATCTGTGGAAAAAATGTCCACCATGAAACTAGTCCCTGGTGCCAAAAAGGTTGGGGGCTGCTGTTTTATTCTCTCCCTATTCTCTTCCCTTCTCCCATCTTTCCCAGCCATCTGTCTTTTTGATGACAGCCATCCTAACAGATGTACAGTGCTATCTCATTGTGGTTTTGATTTCCATTTTCCTGCTGACTAAAGACAGTGAGAATCTTGTCTTTTCACATTATTATTTTTATTTATTTTGCGGGAAATATCTGTTCCGATCCTTTGCTCATTTATTAATTGGCTCATCTGTCTTTTTGTCACTGAGTTGTAGAGTTATTTACATATTCTCCATATTCTAAACCCTTATCAGCTATTATTTGCAAATATTTTTTCCCAATCTGTGGGTATGTTATGAATGTTTTATTTTCAATACATAATAGTGATACTTTTTAATTCCTAAGATGATTTTATCCATGTCTGTCCAATTATAAAGTATTAAAATGCATTTAAATCATTTTTCTAAAAATTCATATCCCATTTTCTGTGGCATTTTTAACATATATGGGCACATCTTGTAAATTCCGTATCATACAGTTATAGAATATTTTAAAAGATAAACCATGACTTTTACAAATATAAAATAAACACATCAAAGATCTTGTTTAGCTCTAATGTAGGAACCAGAAAGATGTTACAACAGGTCCAAAAAATACAAAATACATGTGTGTAGACAATTAGGAATGTCAATCTGCTATACATAAAAATGGTTTTTTGGGAGGTATCAATAATTCCCTCCTAAATGATTGGGCAAAATTCATGTGCAATTCTATGAGCAAGAACCATTTCCATTACTATCACTTTCCTATAACTTGCCAAAATATAAAACAGTTCAAAGAAAATGAAAGACACAGATAACCTAGAATGTTGCATTAGATTTTAATCTTGTTTTACCCGTTTCTGAGTCTTCCACAATTTTTCTTAATTTTTTTTTGTTAGGTTTGTTCAATCACTTCGGGTCCAATGAGCAGATGGAAATCATACTAATTTGAACAAGGAAAGCTTAATATAAACAATTATTAACTACAACCTGGGATTCTGTTAACAAGATTTGGCCAGTAAGAAGTAATGCAAGGAACTCTGGAGCATACAGAAAGGCCAGATATAAGGAGTAGCCACTACCCTCAGACTGAGATATCCATTAAGTGGATGAAACATCCATGAAAACACCCAACTGTGGGTGGGACTGAGACCCTGACTTTGTTGGAGAAGACACAACTACAACTTACTAGATGGCAGAAAAGTCACTGTGGTGCCTCTATGGTGCTGGAAAGCTGATCACAGGGAGGTAGCAAACTGATAGCACTCTGCTACAAGTCACCCCAAGGGGGTGCCAGAGGAAGCTGCTGGCCACCACACATCACAAAAGGTCACCAAAGAGGACACACTCTGGAAGAGCTTTCCCAGAAACCACTGGAAGCAGGAAGCAAAACTCTTTCCCCCTCCTGGAATGTCTCTCCCGCACCCTCTACTGGCAAAGATTAACATGTTCCAGCTGCAAAGGAAAAACATTTAAGGGGCCAGATCCATTTTCACAAAGCAAGGAACAGGGGTGAAATTGAGAGGCCATAAATCAATAAACGGCATTTGTACTGAGCAAAAACATCTGGGAGATGTCAGATATTTATCCAGGGAAAAAACACTTGTTTATCCTCTGGCTAGAGGACCTTTTAGGCAACTGGGGCACCAAAAGTAAAAATAAGGATTCTTACCAGAGCTTTTCTTACCCTGTAATTTGCCGAGGACAGACTCTAAGCATTTAAACATCTACAATGCTAAGAACTACTCTCAACTTTCCTGTGAAATCTATCGCTTTCCCCTTCCAAGAAACACCTTTCTAACTCTCCACTGCATCCATTGTTTTCTACATTCCTAAACACACACACACTCATCGCTAACACACACTGTGGTGGTGACTGGTCTCACACAAATGTTGTGGCCTTCTGGAACTATGCCTTAAAACAATGACTAAGAGGATCCCAGTCTTTCCTCTTTTATCAAAAAGATTGCTCCTTCTGTAAAAATTCATCCCATTTTGTGCTAAATTCTCACATGGAAATCATCTCCTTGAGTCTGTTATTTTCTGGGTCCAATTCTTCACTGCCTCAAGTATTTAAACCAGGCTGCATTTTGTCCACCTACTGGCTGGCAGATGAATGAAAACCTTGCCAACCAGCCCTGCCTAGGTAAAATAATGTGGCTCATTCCCGCCTGTTCTGCCCCAGAGCCATTGCCAAAACCATCTTATTAACACCATCAGCTGCCACTCCAAAGCTCATGGACTGTTTGAAAAATACAATGGTTCTCACCTGCCATGAACCAGAACCTTTTTAGGACATAGAAGATGCTAAGAAAATCACAGCTGAAGAGGATCCTACAGTAAACCAAGAGCCTTCCCTTCTTGAGAAAGCTTCCCCTCTCAAGTTCACACCCAGGAGTGGACAATGCAATTCAAAGCTAAGTAGACATGTGTTAAGAGTTTACCTTTTCCAGAATACAGCATATACCCATACTGACAAAGAGGTTTGAAAGGCATTACTTTTATTTGTTTTAGGCAATGATTTGTAGCTCAGTATTTTAGTGTTCATACAAGCTAAATCCTACAGTGAATAAGTAAAAAGTCAGGTCCTACCTGCCAGGAATAGCTAGTCTCTGAAGCTTACCACTGCATGTTCAAATCTTTGGCCTCAAGAGGAAGGAGCAACTAAGCCAGAGTAGTAAGAAGACCATGTCCAGAGCTCAATCCAGTATGGACCTTTTAAAATATGTTTTCCCACATACAAGGGGCCACCCCAGGGTCAAGTTTCTCACTGTTGCAGTCCATGATTCACAAGGACAGAAGAGGCAAAGCCCTGAAATACAGAGCCCAGGAATGTCTCCTATCAGTAAGAGCATGGGATGGCAGATTGGGAGCCATTCTTTGTGTTATCACTGATGGGCCAGAGAGAACACATCATCAAAGTTACATTAGTTGATAGGGATATACCCTTGGCATTTGATGCTAAATGAGAAGTCAGAGGTTAGACAGTTTATTAGTTACCAACATTTTAAAAATGGAGATTTCTCATAAAAATCTGAGTTTCTGCACTCTCCTTAAAAAAACAGGAATATCTGATACCACCGAACCATTTTCCTATGAGAAGACTTTGGCAGAAATGGAGAATTGGGGCATGGCTTTTCAATTTGCCACAGAACCCATGCAGGCTGCTTTACATATCTGTGTAACCTGCCCAGCCCCTGCTGGCATTTTGGTCATACACTAAAAAACCATAAACCCCATGAGGGCAGGTCATGTCCATTTTTATCTGTAAGCATATTACAACACACTATCTAGCATACAGTTCCCAGGACCTGTGCCTGCTAGATGCTGGGGGCTCAAATCAAATAAATGACTGCATTAACTCTACCAGACCCTCTGTATACACTAGTTCATTTCATTCTTAACATCATCTGGAAATATTTGCTTCCTACTTTACATGTGTGGTTCAGAGAATGGACTTCCAAAACCCATCTAGCCAGTAAGTAATTATAGGAATTCATCACAAGTTTATGTGACACCAAAGCAAAGGAGTATGTAAAAGCAAGTAGAAATACAGAAAAAGAATATAGAAAAAGGAAATACAGAAAAATAATACAGGAAAAGCAAGTAAATAGAAAGAAAAAGAGCTTCTAGTTTTTAAGAAAAGGCAATAGGCTGATTGCAAAGATAGTGGTTTCCCAGGCAGTCTTCGTTCCATACTTATGGACAAAAAGTACGTATGTGATATGGTTATTGCATCTCTCTTCTGCAAAATTCTTGAGAAATCTTGCATTAAGAGAGCCAAAATCCACCTGCTAAATCTTCAAGTAGGGTTAATTTTACTACAAGGATTAGTGACCATGGATTAACTAGGCAATCTGGAAGAAAAAGCTTTAGATGTAAAGATAACATGCCTTCCATTAGAGTTTAAAGAAAAAAAGAGAGGGTAGTCATTCCATTTAATGGAAAGCAGGAATCCATAGTCAAGGAGGAGCAGAACAACCACTCAACTGTAAACACTCCTCCCTAAGGCTACACACCAGCAGGTGGTAACTAAACAAATGACTGTTTAGGCTATTCAAAACACAAAAGGTGCTATCATTTGGTTTAAAAAGGAATCAGGACAGTTCCCAAAGGAGGTCAAAAGTGTGGTAAAGCTCTAAAAATGTCTTATCATATCAAGTTGGCCACCTATCCAAGTATACTGCTAGTGAAACACCCAAGCGGTGGGATAAAGAACTACAAGCTCTTCTCTCTGGTCCCTTATGTTATCACAAGATACAGCTTAAGATAAAATTTTCCCTTTACATATTCTTCTCCCCGGACCAAACCCCTCAAACGTAGAAGCAGTGACATATGGATATATATCTAGATCACTTTGTATTAGAATTTGTCATAAAAATGATAGGAAATCAGAACTTAAACTAAAATACAGCAAGGCCATGCCTACAACACAGTGCCTCTGAGATGTGGCCACTGCTGCCCATGAAACAGGCTGAGCCTACAACTGCTCCTTGAACATCACTGTTGTGTGATTCACCCGGGGATGCGATCATTCAGATTCTGAATCAGCAGGTCTAAGGAGACTGCCAGGTGTTGCTGAAACTGCCAGTTTGTGGCCCACCCTTGAAAACAAAGGATCTAAGAGCACCAGTGGGAACCCATAACTACCTTTATTCCTTGCAGCAGACACCACATTCCTTGAGTTAGCAGAGCTCGTCACAGAGGACAGAGCCTGATGTGGTGACTTTAGATTGGAAATTGTGGCCCCCCTCCCCTTTTTTTTTTTTTGAGACAGGGACTCTGTCACCAGGCTGGCGTGCAGTAAGATCATAGCTCACTGCAGCCTCTGCCTCCCAGGCTCAAGCAATCCTCCTACCTCAGCCTCCCAAGTAGCTGGGACTATCAGTGCACGACACCATACCTGGCTAATTTTTGTTATTTTCTTTTTGTAGAGATGGGGTTTCCCCATGTTGCCCTGGCTGGTCTTAAGTGATCCTTCCACCTTGGTCTCCCAAAGTGCTGGGATTACAGGTATGAGCCGCCATACCTGGTCTAGATTGGAAATTCCTAAGGCATCCAATGATCACTGCCTTTATTCCACTCAGCATCTAAAAGTTGATCAGCAATCAATCCTAAGAGGTAAGAAATGATACAGGCAGAAAACTCTTTACCATAGCTTTTTTTGGATGTCATAGTTCTGGAGACCTAGACTAATATAACTCCAGGTGCTTAGGCTTTATTCTTATAAGAAACATGTCTGTGTGTTCCTGCAGCCTCTATCCTTTTCTTTCAGATCACTTGTTATCATTTCAAATCTCTCAAGGCTTTCTAAATAACCCAGGCAGGACATCCTAATATTTGGGGCCACAGTGTTTACAATAAAAGCTATGAACACTCTTCTCCCTCAAATTCAGATGCTAAAGGTTAATATTTTAGGTGTTTCATCGACTGTATCCCAATCTCATTTATAAAAGGAAGCTGCCTGTCTTCCAGAAGACATACTTTAAAGACACAGTTTGTCACTCATTCGCAGCACTTTATACAAATCCTTTCCAACTAATACTTAGTGTAGATAACCAAGTTCCGCTCTGAAAACTTCCCACAGATCGTGAAAATCCTGCAAATAGGACCCATATTTTATCTATCACTGAGCAAGATGACAGGTGAATAAAACCCAAAATTTCAAGACAAAGCCACAATCTTGGGAACAATAAATAAATGCCATGACCAGCATTGCTCAAGCCCATGTTTGGTTTGCACATGCCATTTCCAAGGTAAACAAATACCTTGTTTTAAAAGCTGCTGCTCTGGTTAAAGAAGGGTCAAAAAAAATCTTTTCCTTTTACGTTATTTTGGTAAAGTATGTTTTGTAAGCAGATTTACCTTTCTGAGTTCTCCAAAATTCAGATTGTAATTTTATGACAATATAGTTGTCTGCATCAGTTCAGTAACAGTTTTTTAAACAATTGGAGACACTGGTTATTTTACCAAGACTGAAACTGAAATAGCCTATTTTAAGGTAAAGTTTCAGCAAAACCAAGTTTAAAAGGAGTGAGTCTATATGATCAGTCAAGAAATTTCTCACATTTTATGCAAATAATCAGATAAGCAAAATATGCCTAAAACTAACCTTGCACACAAATTGGCCTGGCTATAATATTCTTTAATAAAAAAGGCAGCTAAAAAAAACTGTTTCAAGGGTACAACACAACACTTAATACTCGATTTCAGCCCTAACTTTTTGAGTGCAGATTAAAGCATTATTTCTTGGCTACAATAATCCTTTAGAAATTATCAGATTATAATTTTTCTTTACGTTTTTAATTAGTGCCCTAATGGAATAGGTTCCTTTTTCTGTTCTAACATATGAATTATTCTTGTAACTGTCAAAATATGTTATTTATTTTTGTTTTACTTTCAAGGAAACAAAAATCAAGGTATTCTGAAGACCAGAGATAAGAATCTCCCTCATTTGGCATCCCACTGGCACTGGATCTGTTTTACTGCTAATGCTCTGCTGCTAAAACTTTACAAGCTGCCCCGCTCTAGGCCCAGGGACTAACACCGAAGAGACGGGCACGTAAGACTGTAAGGGCCTGTGTGAGGAATAAAATTAGGACAACATCAAACCCTCCAAATCAAGAAGAGGGTACAAAAAATGCCTAAACAGCTGGTGAAACAAGTTCAGTTGCCTTCTAAACTATTTATGTCACTTTTGCATCCTCCCAGCCATGAAAATTTTCTGCTTACTATAAAATTAAGGGAAAATATTTACTAACAGGATAAAATACTCTGTAACAAAGCCTCTTGGGTGTAATACTCCCAATTATAAGTTGTGAAGATATATACACATACACATATTTTTAATTATTTTTCAAAACAATGTTTACATTTTGTATAGCTAATTGCTATAAGTCTATAACAGAAACCAAAAGTTAAAAATAAGTGAGTCTTATAACTTTGCCTTTTGGTATTACTGTTAGGTTCTTTTAGTTAATAATTTTAAGAAGTAATGAATGCCTGTCCACAGCCATTCCAATATGGTCTAGAACAATTTATTGGCTGTAAGTGTTTTGATTCTTAAAGCCTTCAGCCATAGAGAGTCCCACCAAGGACAAAATAACACTGCAGAATTATGCCACTTCTGTGACAAAACCTTTTCTCTCCCAAATACTAGTGTATGGTGCAATACAAAAGTGGTTACTATTAACAAGTCCGTAACAGTTTAAACACCAAGGACCAGGCATTTCTTGCATTTAATCTATACCCTCTCTCAGGATGCTATACCTATGGAGATAAATTGGCTGGAAAAGAAATTAAATTTATTAAATTCGAATTAAATGTTGGTCCCACAATTTTCAAAATAAGATATATTATAGGGTTCAAATAACCCTCAACAAGGAGTGGTAAACACATTGTAAATCTGATCAAAGAATATAATCATGCATGCAGGGTTTTTTTTCTGGCTGACTAGGTTGTTTACCTAGATTCTTCCTATAGCCTTGGACGTCCAAATCTTCACTATCTTTATGATATTTGTTACTGTATTAACATTAGACCTTCCTTGTGAATGTTATGCCAGATACAGCAGAAGGAAAGGCACAATTAAAGACCTGGATCATGATAGCTCAGAAGATAGATCTGACCCAGGATTTTCTTAGACTAAACCCTAGGCCTGACTCCATCTCACCTCTTAAAGAATTGGCTATTACATCAGGTCAGACCATGTCCTCTCCCCATTACCCAAATCGCCAATATTTAAAACCATTACCATCAAATCAGAGGACTCTAGGAATAAGCCTTCCTAGTATCATGGGACCTCGCCAAATCACCAGATCAGACAAATCTAGGAATGAGTGTTCCTAGCACCATGGGACCTGCTGCTGTTGGCCTGCATATGCCTTCTGTAGAATGATTTTTGGCCAAGAGCGGGGACTGGGGACTAAGCTCAGATTTTTTATCTTGCCCAAATTCCTATCTAAGAGGTCTGGGGAGACATGTCCTACAAACCATAAATTCTCATCAGATGATTTTTATTTGTCCCTGTATATAGTGACTGACTTTCCAATCTGATTCTGGCATAACAAGGAAGAAAATCAAAATGTTTTACCCCAAAATATATTTCCTTGCCATTTCTTGAAATTATCCTGCAAAGTTTCTTGTGGGAAAACCCCACATTCTATAGAGAATCCCCTTTCCCCTTTGTTTTCCTTCCTTCCTTCCTTCCTTCCCAGGAGATATCCAGGAAATAATCAATTAAGAGCCAGGCACCCTTTTAGGTCTGTTAAGAAACATTTTACAACCTGCTCTCTCTCTGAAGTCTGCTATCCGAGAGATTCTTCTGCACAAGAAAACTTGGTTTCCACAGTTCTTTACCTTAACCTGAACATTCCTTCCCATTAATTCCAGGTCTTCAGATAAACTCAATTATCAATCCAAAAATGTTTACATTTACCTATAGCCGGGAAGCCCCTGCTTTGAGTTGTCCCACCTTTCTGAGCCAAGCCAATGCATTTCTTAAACGTATTTGATTGATGTCTCACACCTTCCTAAAGTATATAAAACCAAGCTGTACCCAACCACGTTGGGCACATGTTCTCAGAACCTCCTGAGGGCTGTGTCATGGGCCATGATCACTCATATTTAGCTCAGATAAATCTCTTCAAATATTTTACAGAGTTTGACCCTTTTTGTCAACACCCACATTTTCTAAAAATCACACAAGAAAGAGTGAGGCTCTTAACTGTTATCCACAAAAAACTGCAGGATGGGGTGGAGAAGCAGGAGAAGAAAACTAATTAAAAATAGGGAAAAACTAGCTTGGAAAGGGCTTGCTGAACTGCCGACAGCATGGAGTGCTGAGGTGAAAAACAAATGCAAAAGACATTTGGCAGAATCCAAAAAGCACACCATCAGAATGAGCAATGAGGCCACAGCTAAACTCTCTGCTACAAGGCAGAGTGAGAAGCAGTCAATAACATATGTGAAGATGAAAAAGGAAGTTCCCTGGACAAGACTGAGCAACACAGACTGGAGCAAAGGAAGAGGAGGGTGAGGAGCAGAGAAGGCCGATCCCTGCTACAGAAAGCAAAACACAGCAGCAGCCTGCACACACATACATATATGCACTAAGGACAGAAAATCTAACCCAGTGTAATCTGAGGCTCCCTTAAGGTAAAAGAAGAGGAGACCAAATGGAGATGGGGAAAAATGGGCTGGCTAAGCCATCACAAACCAGCTCAATTACAGACTGAAGCCTTCCTGGTGTGTGGAGCAGATTTCCTGGCATTTGTGGGAGACATCGCCCCCCACCCTCCCAACAACTATTATTAAGCCATGCTCCTTTCCATTAGTGCAGGAAACAAGGCAGAGACACATCTTATGTGCCTTTTATCTGAACCTTTTCTGGCAGAGACAGGTCATTTCAGTTGGTCGGGGTGGGGGATACAAGGCAAAGAGAGAAAAGAAATGAATACGCCCAAGGACATTACTCTGAAACTAGAGGCACATTTGGAAATGCAGGCTCCTTAAATGAGAGGCTGGGGAAGAACTCGTTTTCCATAGAAGAGCATAAAGCTGTGCAACACTATTACACTGTAATTTCATGCAGAATATAAAGTTCTACTTACCATTCTGAGCCTCCTGAACTACTCTGCCAGTCCTTCCCCCAACAGGGAGCCTGTGCCATGCATTTGCTGCCCTCACAAGATAATGAACTTGAAACAGCCCAGGTACTGTGGCATTACTTAATAATGCTAATATTCATGTTTACGCTGTGCCAAGCTCCATTTAAATTCCTTTACTCATATGAATTTGCTTGTTCCTCTCAATAACTCGACGGAATGAGGGAGTAGTGCCATCTCCACTTTACAGGGGAAACAGGTCGAGAAAGTAACCCTCTTGCCCAAGGAACAGGAGGCAGGAACAAGATTTGAAACCAATACTCCTAACAACTTCACCAGAAGTTCCCAAATTCAAACACTTCCACTTTACTGTGCATTAGTGATTCTGTAATTTTTTCAAGATGTCCTAAAAGAACTCCTAAAAGCTCCATTTACTGAGTAGTTAGGTCCCAACAACTTAGTAGCGGTGGTTAAGTGGTGTCTGATAGACATCTCTCTGTTTTTCCTCAAAGTTTTAAAATATCCCATGCCAATCTTATGACTTTGCTGTGCCACTCCAGGGCGCCTGAGAACAGTTTGGAATTCACAGAGCTACACTATCCTGGCTTCCTCATTCTGATAAGGGAAAGGCATTAGGGTGCAATAACTGAACTGCCTGTTCTTCAAGTAGATGAGTCACCAACATGAAAAAGAAAGAATCCTGTTAACTTCCTTCTTAGCCAGCAAAAATGTCTGAGCCCCTTAGCTCTCACAGCAGGCCTTTCCACCTGGCCCAGGTGAACTTTTCCAGCCTTGTCTCCTGCCACTACCACCCCTACAGTAAACTCCGCACTCGGGAGGCAGCTACGCAGGCCTTGTTGCCCACCTTGGGCCGCATGTGCTCTCTTCTTGCCTTCTTACTCAGCCATTTCCTGCTCCTGGGTAACTGGGCTTCTCCTCTGTGAAGCCACTCCACCCAGTGTTGGTTCGCTGCTCCTTCCTCTGGGTTCCCAGTCCACTGTGTTGCACTCACACCTCCCTGGGCTTACTCAAATTCTCTAATTACTTGCCACTCACATGTCCATCTCCCCTGGCCCTTTGCTTACAAATGACTGGTATCTTACTCATCTCTGTGGCCTTCCCAGACACTATGGACAGTAAATGATACACGCCTTTAAGAAGTTTTAGTTAATAAAGAATGGAACAACAGAATGAAGGATTGCTTAAGGAACCACATGACAGAAAACAATGAATTAATAAAAGAAATGATGTGGCAGAGTAATGAAATGGATGGTCCCAATTAACAGTCTTCCTGTATCCCATTTCCCCTTGCAATAAGACCCAATAGCAACTCCCATCAACAAGTCTCTATCTTTTCCCTTTTAATCTGGGCTAGTCTTCACCTTGCTTTGGCTGACAAAATGCATAAGTCACAGTACACCAGGTCCTAACCTGGGCCTCCCAAAGGTACTGCATGCTTCCACTTCCTTTTTAGAACAAAACAGATGGCCTAGGCTAGCTTGCCACAGGACAGCAGACCACGTGGAAAGGAGCCCCACGGAAGCCATCCTAGACCAGATCCAGTCAGCCTACTCTTCAAATACATGAGAAAGCCTAGCTGAGACCAGCAGCCTGAACACCGCCCAGCATTAGTAGTAAACCCAACTAACACCAAAAGAACCACCCAACTTACCCGTAGACTAGTGAACACCAATGAAGGCTTACTGTTTCAAGCCATTAAGTTTTGGGACAAGGTGTCGTGTGATAACAGTTAACTGATACGTTGAATTAATGAGCAGTCTAATTTATGACAGTGAAGTTCCTAGAAGGCTGGGGCTCTGAGTCTTTGTTCTGTGTCACACTGAGAACCACAGTTCTTAAATATGGTGTTGCAATAAGTCGAGATACATCCTGATTTGCTGTGGAGGTATTTGCATAAAGTATTTCTGAATTTTGCAAGTGATTAAGTTAGTGTAGACTCATCATCACTCTCATCTATACCACTGTGACTCACTTGTGCACATGGATAACCTTTCTTGAGACGGAAAGTACAACAGTAGGACCAAGAACCTGCTTCTCACTTGCACTGATACCTTCTGCCAGCCAATGACAGTAACAACAGTGTTTATTGATCACCTGTCTTATTTTCCCTGTATGTACGTCATCTGTCACATGAACCAGCTCTTAATCTCCATTTTTGGTGAGGATGTCAAATCCTTTAGGGAAAGCCCAAGGCATAGAAACATCTTTAAATATCTAGTACTGTACTCATATCCAGCATACAGAAGATGTGGTCTTCTGCCCTCAAGGACTCATCTGGTGGAACTAAACGGTCCCTTTCAGAAGAGGACCAAATAAGAGCCCAGCCTTATTCTTTCTGACTGTAAGTTAGAAATCCACAGCAAGCTGGGTTGAGAGGGTGGGAAAAAAAAAAAGAAAAAAAAAAAATCCACAGCAGGTGGTGAGCCCCAGGGCCTGTCTTCTAAAATGTAAAAGCCTATGTAACAAAACCAATCTTATTTACAGACATCTATTTGGGGAATCACTCAAAGTTAACCATATTTCTTAAATGAAGGGCTTTAATGGAGGTTAGCTGATGCAGTGTCTTTCCATGGTGTATTTCCTCTTGACTCTCAGGTAACTCTGGTCTAGCAGATTAAGCCCTGTGAACCTCAGTTTCATATACATGCAATGAAAACTCAAATAAGATTGAATGAGATAATTTAACATGAAAGTCCAAAGGTTTGGCACAGCCCAGACCCTTGTAAGTGCTCAAAAAAAAGATGTATTCCCTTCCTTTTGGCTACAAAAATGCATTTGGTATGTTTTTCACACAGATATCACTCTTCCTCTCCCTCAGACCTTACTAATCCCCTTCTGCCCAACTCAAATTTGCAATACCAGCAATAGCATGTTATGAAAATCATACCCAAAAACCACATTTCAATCAACAAACTTTCACCCAACACCATGCTGGGTATGGTCAATATGGGGCCCCTAAGAATCCTGCCAGCCTCCTGAGACTATTCTCTTCCTCAAAGGGATACCAACAACCTCCATATACAATTCACAGAGACAGTTTATGAGAAACCAGCCACCGCAGCCCTAGAAAACAGCATCCCATTATCGTACTAAAGATGGTCTTCTGCCAAGGCCATCATGGCTTTATGTCCTGACAAAAGGGTCCCTATGCTAAGGAAGATTCCTGTCATGTGCAGACTAGAGCGCCAATCTATTCCTATGGCTTCCAACTGACAGGCACTGTAGTGGTCACATCTCCTCACCAGCCCCCTCAGGATCCCACTCCCACCTCCTTCCTTCACTGGGCACCTGAGAAACCAAGGATCACTGCTAGATGAAGAGCAGAGATGGCAAAAGTAGCAGCATAAAAAATGATACCAAATTTATCTTCATTAATCACCTTCCTGTGTCGGGTGTGAACTGTCTCAGGGACACAGCTCGAGGATAAATCACATTTCGCCATCACACAGGGAGACCTGGATCTCTTCAGAATGCTTCCCATGCCAGCCCTATTTCCTAGACAAGCTTGAATTTTCCTTCAAGATTTTCGTAGTAAATTCTATAGATCCTGAAATTGCCTTGACAAACAGAAAAACCTGAACTTCGTGGTAAGGATGAAACACAATGGTTGTGTTTTCAGTTGTTAAGTGGTTCTAAACTACTTCACCTTCACTCTTCTTCACTATCCTGGAAATGATGGATTGCAACATGGGAATTTCCCACTCAAAACCTGAAAATCAGGCCGGGCGCGGTGGCTCAAGCCTGTAATCCCAGCACTTTGGGAGGCCGAGGCGGGTGGATCACGAGGTCAAGAGATCGAGACCATCCTGGTCAACATGGTGAAACCCC